>NC_060285.1:22256131-22556131 GCF_021613505.1 Equus quagga
AGTTACGAAACGAATTTCTTGTAGAATTTCACAGATTGATACTTCACTAATCTTGCTTTAAATAATAAATTCCTGGACATACATGACTTCTCCAGTCATAGAAACCTTCCTTCTGAATTCATTTTCTGATGTATTACCTCATTAAGAATTCTGCCTGTAATGCCTCCATTAAAGCTCTATCACTATTTTTTAAAATCTCAAACTGGGAATTAAAAATAGTTTCATAAGAGCTTTGTTGTAGCCCAATCCGTCTGAGATGGCCTTGCCTCAGACGGAGTCTCTGGGGCTGCTGGCCCAGTCTCACCTATCACAAAGGCCTCAGGTTGTTTGTTATCAGATTCAACCTTTTTAATTTTATAAAAAGGAGATACTTAAAGAAATTTAGGCAGGGCGATAGATAAGCTCTGGGTATACTCAGAAAACATATTAGTGTGTGCTTTTTAAAAAATAGCATTTTTGCCTTGATGGAGAAACTTTGAATCGCACAGTGATGGTTATGCTAAATGTGTTATATATAACAAATGAAGTATGGAGGAAAGGTGGGCTTAGGAGGCCTGGGCGTGGGTCAGCTCTACAGCTGTCTAGAGTGTCTCACCTGGACAGCTATTTAATTGCTATGACTCTCTCTCTCTTTTTTAAACTCTAAAATAAATATATTATACTAGATCATCGTTTCCTAAATGGTGTTGTAATTACTAGCTCTGATTTCTAGTCTGTAGGTATTACTAACATAAAGGTTCCATGGTCAAATATATTTATGAAATCAAAGAGGTTTCTTTCCTACTGAATTTCTTAGAGTGGGTGGTATGATATGCATCTCCAAAAGGGGGAAGAGAACAAGTAGAGTTTCCTAAATTTGTGTGACTGTAGAACCCTTTTTGGCAGTGATACTATTTTCGGAATACCCTTTGGGAACTCCTGAGCTAGATTACCTTATTGGTAACTCTCAATTCTTATTCTGTTACATTTGCTAATATACCTTTAGTTAAGTTGTGGAATATAAAGGCATCATCATTAATATTCTTGACTTTCTTGAAGAGAATTCTATAATAAAAATTTGTTTCCTGTTTTCATTCATTGTCACAAGCCTCTACATAGCTAGCATCTCTAATATAAAAAGGTTGAATCTTATACATTAATTTTTCAAATTAGGAGGCATTATTTTTTGTGTAAAGCAAATTATATTTGTAAAATATCACAAAAGGCAATCTCTCAATTACTCTTTCTGCTTTCCCTAAGTGCATTAATATAATGAGATACTGTGAAAATTAAGCTAAAGATACAATCTTATTTTGGAAAATAATCTTTTTCTTTCAGGCAGTGTTACAATTTGAGGATGGAGTAGAGTTATTAAAGGAAATATAACAAAGAAATCTTATTTATGAAAATAAAACTGTATTGGTAAGAAAGAGGTAGAAATTTTAATTGGAAAAGTTTGCACAGAATAAAAAGTTTGGTAAAAAATTAAAGATCATCTTCATAGGCTAGAATAAAAGGCTGAAATATATTTTGGAATTTGCTTTTAGGTGATCTTTATTATTCTGATCTATTGAGAACTACTGGACATCAGTACCACAGTAAAGTATTATATGCTGACTCTATCCAAAGGGGCTTTTAATCTAGTTAGAGGCATAGAACAGACACATAAAAGAAATGCAGGACAGCATTTGCTGAGCTCTAACTTTACAAGTATGGTGGAAATACTGAAGAGGCATTATGACTGATAGCTGGCATGGTTGCAGAAAATTTCCATGGATTAAGTAGAACCCAAGGTAAAGACTGAACTTTGAAAGCAGAGAGAAGGAAAGACATTCTAGGTAGAAGGAGTGATGTGAGAAGGTAGACAGGAATTCTTATGTGTTAGAGGAAACAATTCATAAATCATTTACATTAGGACAAATGATTCTCTACATTCTCTACTTGGAAAATAAGTGTTAAAATAGGGCTAGAGATGCACGTAAGGAATTTGGAGGGATTTAGAATTCCTTTGATTTTCTCAAGCTTTAGTTTATATTAGATTAAGAAAGCCTGCTTAGAAGCAATTTTTGACCGAGTTAAGTTTTAAAATCCCTCCTGAGCTAACTATATGTCTTGGCATGAGTGATTGCTATCTCCTGGGGCTAATAACTGAGGCATCGTTTCTCAGAGCAGGAATCTCTGGCCCAGAACAACACATCTGTGAATAGTGATTTGATGACCACAGAAGCACCTGCTTGTCAAATCCTCAGAATCCACAATCTTCCTGTAGCTTTTTTGTTTTCTGTCTCTGCCTGGTGCTCCTTTTTCAACAACATTTATTGAGCATACCCTGTGCTCTCATAAAGATGATAATCTCTTTCTTTTCTTCCCAGCAGCACAAAAATACTGCAGTTATTGTGATTTGGTTTTGTAGGAGAAATGATGTAGAGCTTTGGCAGGCATGGGATGGAAGAGTTTTAAGGACCACTGGGCTAGGGTAATTTTCATCGTCAGTTCCCTGGAGGATTCATATAAGTAATAATTTTTCCTTTCCAAAGCCTTTAGGATTGGCAGGTCTCTTCAGCATTTAGGAGGTCCCTAGCACCAGGGCCCTAACTATATTTGAGCAGACATAAATAAAATACTAAACACTCTTTTTTCTCTGATGCAGACTTTAAAAATTTTCCAAAATGGTGCAGGCAATGTCTAATGTTAGCTAATTAGATACAGTCTAGGTCGCTAAAACTCAACGAAGACCAAGTTGAAGCATTCATGACACCATAGAAGTGGTGGAGGAATTGCCTTGGAACATCTTGGTAGCAGCAATCAAAGCAGTTTCTACTTAACATCGTGTTATTGACCATTTTATAACTTCAACCATACTCATGGCCAATGATTCCTAAATCTAAACTTCTAAATTTCTAAATTTAGATGTACATATTTAAGTTTCTAAATCCTTCTCTTGGACTCCAGGCTTACAAATCCAGTTATCTACCGGCATCTCAATTTGGATGTCACACAGACCCTTCTAAATCAGCAAATCCAAAGCCAAGCTCATCTTGCCCCTCCGCACCTCCTCCAGTATTCCCTATTCTCAGTTATCTTCCCCAGTATCCACCCACTTGCCAAAACTGGAAATTTAGAAGTTGTCATAAATTCCTCCTTTTTCTCTACATTCAGTTTATAATAGCCACATTCATATCTTATCCATCCCTTCCTTTTATCCCTGAGTAATTGTTATCTTAATCTTCTCCTGCCTCCTACTAATCTCTCTTCAATATTATCTCTGTAAGAATCTTTCTCTAACATGCAAATATCACAGTAACATGCTGAAAATTAAACCACTTAAATTGTACCCATTACCTATAGGATAAAATCTAAACTTCTCTGTAGCCAATCCAGTCATCATCATCTGGTCCCTGCTCACCTGCCTGGCCTCCTCTCCTACTTTCTGCTATCTTACTTCTTCCACGTGCCATACCCCTCAGCCTCTCCATGCCTTCCATGTCTCCTCTACCTCCACCAGACTGGACGACTCTATTGCTGTTCTGGTAAGCCGAAAAGTGACCCCCAAAGATATCAGTCTCAATCCTTGGAACCTGTAAATGATACCTTATTTAGAGAAAGGGGTCTTTGTGGATGTAGTTAAGTTAAGGATCTTGAAATGAGAAGGTTATCCTGGATTACCTGGGTGGGCCCTAAATGCAATCACGTTTTTCTTTGTAAGAGGGAGAGAGAGGGAGATTTTACAGACATAGAGAAATTTCAAGACACTGGCCTTGAAAATTGGAATTATAGGGCCACAAGCCAAGGAATGCTTGCAGCTACTAGAAGCTGGAAGGGGCAAGGAATGAATCCTCCAACCTCTGGAGGGAGTGTGGCCCTGCAGACACCTTGAGTTTTGCCCAGTAATATTGATTTCAGATTTCTGGCCTCCAGAACTGTGAGAGAATAAATTTTTGTTCTTTTAAGACATAATGTTTGTGGTAATTTGTTATAGCAGCCATAGGAAGCGAATACAACTCTTATTCCTGTTATTTCACTGAGCGTTTACTGCTCTCAGACATTATTTACCCCCAACCTGGAATGCCCTCTTCTGTCTCTCTGCCTGAAAAATGTTTTTATTTTCAGAGTGTACTCTGTATAGCCTTTTCTGATGGTCTCTGGCAAGTCAACACTCTGTCTCATTGTGCCTGCTGTTTGATTTTTTGTTTTGTTGTTGTTTTTCAACATTCTTACATTTATTGCAGTGGTATAAGAGGCAGTATAGCTATGTTAATGGTTAGGGATACAGGCCATTTGATTCATTTGGGATGGTTTGAGTAACCTTGTACGAGTTATATCTCTAAGCTTGTTTTCTTATCTATAAAATGGGAATAATAACAGTAGCAACCTTATAGCTTTCTTGTGAGGACTGAATCAGATAATGTATGTAAATATGATATCTGGAAATTAGTATATGCTCAAAAAATGTTAACTGCTCTTGAAGAACTGTATTTTAATTGTTTTCATGACTGTCTCTTAACAGGACTATGAGCTCTTTCAAGGAAGGGAGAATTATTCTAATACTAAGTACCTGGCTAGTAGTTTGATTAGTACTTAATGGATAAATGAACAAAATGTGTCTTTTACCATAGGTCTTGCTCTTAAATCGTTATTCCCTTATCTGGAGCTCTCAAAATGCCTAATCTTGTTTTCCTTCATCCTCCAAAAATGTGACATTGTATTTTTTATCTATAGAATGTGGCAGCATATTAGCTCTTATCTCTGTAATGGAGTTCTTATGGATGAAAGACTCACATGGTAATTCTCCTACTTCTTGGTAAGGACTTTACGAATATTTTTCAACTTTGTATATAATTCAAGAGATCCATGTTTCCTTGACCCTATTTCACTTTTTACTGAGATCAGTGGTAGGCCTTCTGAGAAACTTAAAGGAAAAAGCAATTTAACATTTAGTTAAAGAAAACTTATCCATGTGTGCAGCTCATTTGTATGGCTTTGTAATCAGAGGCCAAGAAGTATAGAACTATTCAGTTTTATTTAACAGAAGTATTCAGGATTTCTGATTGCTGGAGATTCTATCATCTGCCTCAATCTCCATTTTCTAGGACCCATTTGACATTTTTAAATGCCTAGCAAAAACGATTGATATCATTCACCAGAAAAATCTATTATTGTCGAAATCATCTTTGTGGAAATTCTCTTAAAATAATAATGGTCATTTTTCCCTGAGGAAACTTAAATGCTGTTTCTTTGTACTCCTTACTATTGCAAATACCTTTCAAAGAAAATGAAGTAGTTGAGAGAATGTCTTACATGATTGCTTTAAAGATCAGAAGTGTATAGAAGAAATACTTGACAGTCTGATGACTTAAATATAATCTTGAACTTTGTTTAGTTGAGTCTTCACAAAACTCGTTGTACCTAAGGGAGTATGTTCAAATTTCCTAAAACTATTTAGTAAAAGATAAGATATAATGGCATGTGTTCATTTAATATGCTATGTTGTAATTATCTTTTTAGTTCTTTCTTTCTCTCTGATGTTAAATGCTTTAAGGGAAGGGATTATGTGTTATTCACCTTTTTATATCTAGCAGACTGCCTGGCCATCATTAGCAGTGAAAAAGACAGACAACGCTAAATGTTGGCAAGGATGTGGAGAAACTGGAGCCCTCATGCATTGTTGGTAGGAATATAAAATTGCAGTCACTTTGATTAAAAAGTTTGGTGGTTTTTTAAAAAGTTGAACATAAATTTACCACATGACCCAGCAATTCTACTGGGAATCTGCCCAAGAGGAACGGATTCCATTCTTTGCTCATCGATGTCCTCTCTTAGTCTCCTCCCTGGTCCTCCAGTCTAATCCCAACAATATAGATGCTTCCTTACTTCTCTTTTTTGCCCTGTCCTGAGGTCAAAGTAACATAGCTAAACTAAAGATCTACATAGGTAAAGCCAAGAGCATGAGGAGGTAGTGGCATTTTTATATGCAGGAATAACTGATTTGGTGATACACATTTTATCTATGAGATAATTGGTAATTTTGAGAAAACATCTAATGTGCATTTTTGTGTTAGATATAGTTTAATTTTTTTGTCTCACAATTATGGAATCACAGAATTTTACAGTTGAATCATACTATAGAGTTTAAAATCACATAAAATAAATAAGAAGCTATACTGGGTTGAAGAGCATCCTTCCAAAAATTTGTGTCCACCGTAACCTCCAGAATGTGACTTTATTTGGAAATAGGGTCTTTGCAGATGTAATTAGTGAATATGCGGTCATACTGGAGGAGGATGGATCCTAAATCCAATATGACTTGTGCCTTAATAAGAAGAGAAGATGCATAGATACACAGGAAAAAGGGCCATGTGACAATGAAGGCAGAGATTGGGGTAATGCAGGTGTAAGCCAAGGAATGCCAAGGGTTGCTGATACCATGGGAAGTTAGGGAGAAGAAGAAAAGAATCTTTCCCTATAGCTTTTAGAGGAAGCATGATACTGCTGACTGACACCTTGACTTCAGACTTCCAGACTCCAGAACTGTAAGAGAATAAATTTCTGTTGTTTCAAGCCACCCTATTTGTGGTACTTTGTTATGGCAGTGCTAGAAAGCTAATGCACTACATTTATTCAAACTAACAATATACGTATTTGTTCACATCAAAAAGTCTGTTAAATGATTTGTTTTGGCAAGGAAGTTTCTGGCTTTAAAATTATTTCATAGCTAGCCTTGGAGCCAAGCAACTCATATTTCAGGGATGCCATCCATCTATTTAAATTGATATCATAAACATTTACCAAAGAATCAAGCTGTGTTGATTGTTGACACTTACAAAAATCTAAGCTGCAATTTAGAAAGTTGGTGAGAAGTTTCTCTAAGATTAATTTAGTGGTAGAATTGAAGGATTACATGTTTTTGACTTTCAACACAGTGAAAGATGTATGCCATGTATGATGCACAAAGCATGTGTTTTGTTTGAAATTGTTTTAATTTAAAGGCGTTTAAAGATGTCATACAGGGACATTTTAAAATCTGGGTAGATGTACTTACTATGTAGATTTTCCTTCATATGGGTTAATGTATAGGATCATATAATTAAAGGAACTATCTTGGAACACCTGGCTAGCCTATGGCAGTGCTAATTTGTTAAATTGAACAGAATTAGTTTAGTATTTTCTAAAGTGATTTGATACATAATAATATTGGTAGGTTTTCTCATTTTTTGAAAAAAATGTCTTTTGCATATTTAAGCATTTAAAATGAGATATCCACCTCATTGTTTTTTATTTTTTGCTAAGAAAAAGAATTTATAAAATACATCAGCAATTGTAGTATTTCTCGCACAATTTTCTAATAAGACCAGAGCAGATGCTCATTAGAGCTTGCCAAAATAGTTCTACCTATTAAAATAGGGAACAAATTTGTTAAGGTCCTTCTAACTGTATGTCCTATGTTGTGCTGGCAACTGTAACATCATAGGCTTTGGGACCTCTTAACTTAAAATATTTCTAACAAAGTCAAATATTGCAGAGAATCAACTTTGAGTTTATAAAGTCCTTCCATTTGGATCTCATAGAGTTGTTTGTTGTCTTATTTAATTCTCAGATGACCATATGAGTTAGGTGTTAATGTCTCTGTTTCTCAGATAAGTAAAACTGAGTGCTATGTGACTCACCCAAGTGGTGGAGTTATTATTTGAGCCCAGATCTGCACCAAAATCTATGCTCTTTCAAGGATAACGTATTGCTTTACCTAATTTGGATTGAGTTACAGTTTGTTTAAAATCACTGGACTTTATGTAAAAGATTAGAATTTGAATCCTGACTCTTCCATTTATTAACTATGTAGCATTAGGCCAGTTGTCTTAACCTCAATTTTATCTATAGTAATCATAATTCCATTTATTATGTGCCACTTGTTCTAAGCACTTCACAGTTATTGATTCATTTAATCCTTATAATAACCCTATAAGGCAGATATTTTACGCATGAGGAAAATAATATTCAGATAGTTTAAATAACTTGACCAGAGTCACAAACTACTCAGTGACAAAGCATGGACTCTAGCATCAAAGCCTGTGTGCTGTGCTGCCTCTCTATGAAGACAGAGATAAATGACACTCATCACAGGCTGGTTGTTAGCATAAATGATGTGTATATAGGCACTCTGTAAACTGGAGAGGACTAAAGAAAGGTTAGTTATTATGAATAAGAATACTTCTCTTTAACTGTGGGGAAATGTCAGGGTAGGCAGTTTTCTTATAATAAGTTTCTATGAAATTTAAATGCTACTGTCACATACTTATAATCCTAGTTATATATTTTTTGAAATACTCTTTGAAGCAAGATATGCATTTTGCTTCATTTAAAAAATGAAACAAATGTAAAAGTTGTCTACTAATTTAGCAATTCATGTTTTATAATTACTTCTTGATCATTTGAATTGCTTTAACTAAGGATCATTTGTTGAAGTCAATTAGTGTTTTCTTTTATTAATATGCTAGTATTTGCATGAGAAGAATTCTTAAGTATTTTAAATTATTTGCTATATTGTGGTATTTATTTCAGAGAACATCTATTCCTTTTTGATGTCTAACCATTTCATTAGTGAGATGATTTTAGATATTCTTCATAAATTATCTTATTGGACTTCTGAATTTCAAACATTTTTCAATAAGACACTAAAATTCTGAATTGCAAAATTCTGCTAGTGGTTATCTATATTTGGTCTCTGACAACCAAGGTTGTTTTCTTTGATTGTCGTAGTGCCACTTCACTTGATGAGGACTGTCATAGTCTACCATCCTTTTTATTCTTCGTCAGCATCTTCATCTTCTTTTTTCTTCTCTTCCTCCCATTCCCCTCCATGTCTTCTTTGGTTCAACCTTTTGATTGTCTATGTTACAAAGCTCTTCTCTAATTTCTGGCAAGGATAAAAGAAAAATAAAATTCTTTTCACTTCTTTTTCATTTCCAATTTCTGTTCAGACATTAGATCAGATACCCTCTTTGAGTTGTGGGGTAGATTAGCAGAATGAAATTCCCTCACCACCCAGTAGTGAGTGAACAGTCAGTTTCCTTCCATTTGCTGCTTTGTCATGACAGGACTATTCACTTCAAACTATGATACTTTAGAAATCATATTCACATGTTTCTAATTGTCATAATAAAGAGCATTTCCTTTCCTTTAGATCATCTACCAAGATGGTTCTCATAATACAGTTCTGCGAAAATGAACAGAGCAAAAATCTCCCAATAGGAAGAATCTGGCTCCTGGTAATAAAGTCACCATTCTATTAGTGTGAACAGAGGTCCAGTCTTAAAGTATAATAATAGTATGCTCTACTTTTTCGCTGAGGTTCCTTGGCAATGTGGCAATGTTCTTTTGGCAATTTTCAGTCCATTTGAGTGTTAGTTTAAATAACTATACACACTGTTTGCTCTAATTATGAAATGTCATCAAAGATATGAGGGTCTGCATTCCATTTGTGTAGGGAGCAAGACTCACTGGTTTTGACTAGGACAGCACTGTGCCTCTTTCTCCTTGACATCCCCTACCAAATGTATGCCACCCTTCAGATCTGGGCCTGGAATGGTAAAGCTGAGAATTATTGCTCACCTTTGAGAATGGAGAGAACAATGTTAAAAGGGATTTATGATCTTAATATGGACTAAAGTAACAATCCTAAATGTTTTGGGGGTGGGGCACTTCTACTCTCTTAAGAGTTCTCCACGGTGTTGAAAATAATTACTCCTAGAAGCTACTTGTTGTTGGATTGATGAATAATTTTAAGCATTTTGTTGTAGTATGAAAGGAGGGTTCACCAAAAACAGATTTTATTTATAGGAATAGATTATTTTAACCAACACAGAGTGTATGAAAATAACACTTGTTATGTGTCTGAAAACTGTAGTCATGGTTACTTTGACCCTTGGAATATTTTTTTCATCCTCTTTATCCTGGAAAGAAATCAAAACATCTGTTTCTGAGATGTTAGGACAATAAATAGCATTAATTTTTGTTCCAATTCAAGTATAAAGTATTTATATCAAATGAGATAATTTCTTCAACAAAGATATCTAAAAGGAAACTTAATAATTCTCTTTGATTCCTCTGGGACTAGTTCTGCAAAGTTATTAGAACAATAACTAGCCATCAGATAATAAGATCAGAATTATAGGTTTCATGGATTCAATTAATGTTTATATCCATATGTAAATTATTTAACCAGCTTTTAAATACATATTGGGTATCCAGCACAGTACCTGTGTTATGGAAGATAAAAAATAAAAGAAAGAAAAAATTATAATTGACCTGAAAGGACTTAAACTCTAGGAGGAAATATAAAGAAATATTTACACTCTAGAATAGAACATTGACTTTGCAATAATTTGTTCAATATTGTATGTTAAGCACAGAGACAATTTGAAGTAAGAAAATAAACATGTAGAGTGACGGTGATCTCCAAGAAGTCAGAGATTTTAAATCTATTTTGTTCAAATATTGTTTCTCTCATTATCACAAAAATACATGTTCATTGAAGAAAATTTGAAAAAGAAATTGCCTGTAAACTCTTACCCCCAAATAACCATTGTTTGCGTCCATGAATTCACCTAACGCTTTTTCCTTTATTTGTAGCCATTTTCTACCTGGAACAGTCTTCCCAACCCTCTTCACCTGGCTAATTCTTACTTATCTATACTTCAGGCCTTATTTTAAATGATATTTGCCCTCAAAAAAGTTTACAATCCTCCTAAATTATTTTAGGTCCTCCTGATAATATGCTCCTGTTTAGTCTCTGGGCTTTCTCTACATTCTGAAATTTTGATGATCCTGGATTCTGTGGTGGATGCTGGGGATACAGTGACAAACAAAAGAAACAGAATCTCTACCATCATGGAGTTGGCAGTTTTCATGGAGACAGATAAGAAACAAAAAAATGAATGTGCACATATAATTTTGTTGTAATTACTTGTAAATGTATTTTTCTCACTAGACTATCAAATCCAGAGGGTAAGGACCATGGCTCTTTTGTTTAGAGAAGTTAGATAGTAAATAAATCTGTATGTGTATTTTAAATGATCACTGAAGGAATGAACAAATAAGCTAACATTTTTGTGCATTTTTTCAAATTAATTCCGGTATATAAACATACAAATTTCATATATACTCAAAATTGGAATTTTTCTATAAATACATACTATACTTCTTTCACTTAACATTATATCTTGAACATATTCCTATGTGATTAAATGTCTTAATGGTTGCATAAAATTCCACTATAGGAATATACCAGGATGATTATTTAACCATTCCCTATTGAGATTCTTATTTTCACTTTTTTCCTGACTCAGAACTACACATTCATTTAGATTGTTTCCAGTGGTTTACTGTTATAAATTATGTTCTGATGAACATCTTTATGCATAAATCCTTCCTTGTATCTTTGATTATATTTACTCAGAAAAATTGAATCACTGGACAGAGGTTATTGTCTTTTTTAAGGCTTTTGTATAAATTGCCAAATCGTATTCCAGAAAGGTAAGTTATATTTCATTAAGGGACAATTTAGGAAATTTCATTAGATTTTAAAACTAGCAACGGATATGACCCAATCAAAAAGAGACTAGCTGGCCAGGAGCAAGAGCATGGAATGAGAAGTAGCAACAATTAAGGAGACAGCAAGTGCATCTTGTGGAGTGAAGAGGGATGGGGTTGGAAATCTTGGGACAGGTGAATGTTACATAAGAGGATTTCAAATTTTTTCAACAGGTAGATGAAAAAGATGTTCAATATCGCTAATTATTAGGGAAATGTAAATCAAAACTACAATGAGATGTCACCTCATGCCCTTCAGAATGGCTATAATGAACACGACAAGAAGTAGCAAGTGTTGGAGAGGATGTGGAGAGAAGGGAACTCTCGTACATCACTGGTGGGAGTGCAAACTGGTACAGTTACTATGGAAAAAAATATGGAGATTTCTCAAAAAATTAAGAATAGAACTACCATACGATCCAGCTATTCCACTGCTGGGTATTTATCTAAAGAACATGAAAACACAAATGCTTAAAGATACATGCACACCTATGTTCATTGCAGCATTATTCACAATAGCCAAGACTTGGAAACAACCTAAGTGCCCATCAATGGATGAATGGATAAAGAAGATGTGGTATATGTACACAATGAAATACTACTCAGCTATAAAGAAAGATGAAATCTTGCCATTTGTGACAACATGGATGGACCTTGAGGGTATTATGCTAAGGGAAATAAGTCAGACAGAGAAAGTCAAATACCATATGATTCACTCATAAGTAGCAGATAAAAACAACAACAATGACAAGCAAACACACAGATCCAGAGATTAGATTGGTAGTTACTAGAGGGGAAAGAGGGAGGGAAGAGGGAGAAAGGGCTGATAGGGCACATCTGTCCAGTGATGGATGGTAATTAGTCTTTGGGTGGTGAACAGAAATCAAGATATAATGATGTATACCTGAAATTTGTATAGTGTTATAAACCAATGTTACCTCAAATAAAGAAACAAAGAAAATAAATAAATAAATAGGTAGTTGAAGCCATTGTAGGATCTTGAGAAGGACAGAGAGAGGACTGTCTCCGGAGTCAAACATCTTGACTCAAATTAGTAACTTGGTGACTTTAAGCACTTTAGTTCACTGACTCTTAATTTTCAGATGTTTTCCATTCCCCTTTCAAATGGCTTTGGTAATCTGGACAGTTTTCTGGTTTTCCATCCCATCCAACGACAGCTGTGGGAGTTTTGTGAGAGACTATTCTAAGTCTCCTCTACTCAGATCCCTCTGAACCGTTTCTAACTTACTGCCTGGGCAGCACCGTTTTGGACATAGCATTTGTTTTCTTTTTTTTTTTTTAAAGATTTTTTTTTTTTTTCCTTTTTCTCCCCAACGCCCCCTGGTACATAGTTGTGTATTCTTCGTTGTGGGTTCTTCTAGTTGTGGTATGTGGGACGCTGCCTTAGCGTGGTCTGATGAGCAGTGCCATGTCCGCGCCCAGGATTCGAACCAACGAAACACTGGGCCGCCTGCAGCGGAGCGCGCGAACTTAACCACTCGGCCACGGGGCCAGCCCCCCATTTGTTTTCTCTTTTTGATCAAACATATTTATTAATAGCATGCCTGATTCTGTGAAAAGCAGGCTTGAAGGCTGGTCATTCTAACTCTCAAGGTGCAGTGTGTTATTAGGACAGCTGTCTGCAGCTCTATCTCTTGACCTGGAGTGCACACCCTGGTCATGTCATGGCACTGTAGCTTAACGGGCTGGTAATTGGGGCCGGTGGCATGTAATTTGGCCCTTCCCTTTCAAAGGGGAACAAACTTGGGTCCTGCTTGGTGGGCTCTTCCTGCTGAGCCTCAAGCATGGACCTGATGGCGTCCCTCTCCATCTCATGCTTTCGCTGCTTGTACAGCAACTACTTTTTCAGAAGCAGAACTCTCCTCTTACCCTCTTCAAAAAGGAACTCCACCTGAGGCCGCTGTCTTGCTTTATTCAAGAACCTCACAGGAGTAATAAAATCTTCGATGGGAATTATCTCTTGGCTAGTTTTCCCGGTAGTCGGATCCTCTTTGTTAAAAGGTCATTTCCTGCTTGGTCTTTTTAGGATTTACCTTCTTTCGCAGAAAAGGTCTGCTGTCATGGGAATGAGTTCCAGAAGGTCAACAATGAAGCTCGCTGGTGGGTGTCTCTAATTTGTGACTACCGAGTTCACAGAGTGGCCATGGCTGACCGGCTGCTTCCGGGCGCACGCCCCTCCGTGGTCAGTCCCGAGGTGCCCGGCAAGGAGGTCCCCACATAGGGTTTCTTTAAGGAGAGTTTGAAATATTACTAGTTTGTGCCAGGAAAAATGAGGAATAAACCTCATAATCTTATCTGATAGACTCTGTGATGAAATAGGGATATGCAAGACATCATAATTTAGGGGAAATGGAAAAATATATTTGTTTAATATTTCCAAAATATTGTCTCTGTTACATTATTATTAGATGAGGCATTTAATTGAGTTTATCATGGCACCAAACTGAAGGTGAGCTGAGTGGAGAGAGGCTGGAAGCAGGTCATATACGTTATGCTTACTTTCAGCTAACCATTTAATTAGAATATGATGTGCTTCATGTAGGGAAATTCTAGAAAATCCACTATAATTTGTAATTTCCCTGGAAAAAACCAACTCAAAATATAATTTTTACTGATAGTTGGCCTGAAGTATCATCTTTATGTATAAAAGATTAAAATTTTTCTCTGAACACAAATTTATAGAGCCCTCTATTAATCATCGTAAACTTTCTTCTGGAATTCAAAAATTCTTTTAGAAAGAAGAGAGAAAATGGATATTTTCCCTCCATAGAGTGTAGATGAATCTTTGGTATAAATCATGTGAATTTATATTGAATAACCAGACAGTTTATTAATTCTAGCAGTGTTTAGCTCAAAGTAATTTTATGTGCAATATAATTTGTCTTGAAGACAATATAGCATTCTACTGGTTTTTTTTCTTCTTTTTTTATTGAGGTAACTCTGTTTTATAACATTATATAAATTTCAGATGTACATCATTATATTTCAATTCCTGTGTAGATTACATCGTGTTCACCACCCAAAGGCTAATTACAATCCATCACCACACAAGTGTGCCTAATCACCCCTTCCACCCTCCTCCTCCCCCTTTCCCCTCTGGTAACCACCAATCCAATTTCTGTCTCTATGTGATTGTTGTTGTTTTTATCTTCTATTTATGCATGAGATCATACAGTATTTGGCTTTCTCCCTCTGACTTTTTTCGCTTAGCATAATACCCTCAAGGTCCATCCATGTTGTCACAAATGGCTCGATTTCATCGTTTCTTATGGCTGAGTAGTCTTCCATTGTGAATACAAACCACATATTCTTTATCCATTCATCCATTGATGGACACTTAGGTTGTTTCCAAGTCTTGGCTATTGTGAATAATGCTGCAATGAACATAGAGGTGCATGTATCTTTAAGCATTTGTGTTTTCATGTTCTTTAGATAAATACCCAGCAGTGGAATAGCTGGATCGTATGGTAGTTCTATTCTTTTTTGAGAAATCTCCATATTTTTTTCCATAGTAGCTGTACCAGTTTGCACTCCCACCAGCAGTATATGACAGTTCCCTTCTCTCCACATCCTCTGCAACACTTATTTCCTGTCTTGTTAATTATAGCCATTCTGATGGGAGTGAGGTGATATCTCATTGTAGTTTCGATTTGCATTTCCCTGATAGTTAATGATGATGAGCATCCTTTCATGTGCTGTTGGCCATCTGTATATCTTCTTTGGAGAAATGTCTGTTCAGATCTTCTGCCTATTTTTTAATTGGGTCGTTGGTATTTTTGTTGTTGAGATGTGTGAGTTCTTTGTATAGTTTGGATATTAACCCCTTATCAGATATATGGTTTGCAAATTTCTTCTTCAAATTGTTAGGTTGTCTTTTCATTTTGTTGATGGTTTCCATTGCTGTACAGGAGCTTTTTAGTTTGATGTAGTCCAATTTGTTTATTTTTTCTATTGTTTCCCTTGCCCCAACGGACATAGTATTTGAAAATATGCTGCTAAGACTGATGTTGAAGAGTGTACTACCTATGTTTTCTTCTAGAAGTTTCATGGTTTGGGTCTTCGATTCAAGTCCTTAATCCATTTTGAGTTAATTTTTGTATATGGTGTAAGATAATGGTCTACTTTCATTCTTTTGCATATGGCTGTCCAGTGTTCCCAACATCATTTATTGAAAAGACTTTTCTTTCGCCATTGTACGGTCTTGGATCCCTTATCGAAAATTAGCTGTCCAAGATGTGTGGGTTTATTTCTGGGCTCTTGATTCTGTTCCATTGATCTATGTGTCTGTTTTTGTGTCAACAGCATGCTGTTTTGGTTACTATAGCTTTGTATATTTTGAAATCAGGGAGTGTTCTACTGTTCTTTTTCTATTTCCAGAGCTGAAAGCTTCAGATATTTGTTGTTTTGTATTAACTTTGCTTTGTTTCATTATATTTACCTTTAAAAGCACATTTTTTTTTAAGATTTTTTTTTTCCTTTTTCTCCCCAAAGCCCCCCGGTACATAGTTGTATATTCTTCGTTGTGGGTCCTTCTAGTTGTGGCATGTGGGACGCTGCCTCAGCGTGGTCTGATGAGCAGTGCCATGTCCGCGCCCAGGATTCGAACCAACCAAACACTGGGCCGCCTGCAGCGGAGCGCGCAAACTTAACCACTCGGCCACGGGGCCAGCCCCTCATTATATTTACCTTTAATATTTCAAGACTTTCCCCACAGTAGAAAGGGTAGGCAATACATTATAATATGACCCAGTGTACTTTGTACACTTAGGCTGAAGATCTATTTAGTTCTAATCACTCTCTCTCCTCCTTTGGCTCCTGTAATACTTTTCTCTTCTGATTTTTCCCTTAACTGCTTGACTGGATGATTCCCCTTTACCCTTTCAGTCTCAAAATGTTGATATTCACTCCAACTCTATTCCATAGATTCAATCATCTTCTACCTACATCTTTTTCCTGAGCTACAGATCCTATTTAAAATGACTTATGGTATCAACATCTTGGTCTGGATGCACCAAAGTTGCCTCATATTGCAACATATCCAAATGTGAAACTTCTTATATTTCCCCCTGAATTGCCCTGAAGCATCATCATCCACCATTATGAAGCTAGAACACTTGGCACATCTGTGAAATGCTATTTTCATTGCTATTGCTACTGCCCTAATTTAGGACCTGTTTTATCTTTACTGAAGTCACAAATAAATTTAGAAAACACCTTATTAAGTACACAAGTTTAATTCACTGAAATTAAAGATTGAACAGTATATAAAGGGTTAGAGATGACATGTTATACATCTTAATGAGCAATAATAAGCATTGTAAAATAATAAGCATTGTAAAATCATTCCATTTGTAATCACTTGATCATTAGAAACTTCTTAGCTCTTCTATTTCCCTTAGTTTCAGTGTCATGGCTATATAGTTATTTGGCTTTTCTGTAGATAATATTTATACTAAGAGGTCTTTTCCAGGATATGATCCTGTGTCAAATACTGATGTCATGACTTGTGATTATTGACTTCCACTCTTTCACCACCTCAGTGTCAATGTGATCCTAGTGAAATGACCTTAAAGTATATTGGAAGCATCCTTCATATATGTGCCAGCAAATTCTCTTCTCATAAGACAAAAAATAGTAAAATCTGATGCAAAAGCTTCTTTACCTGCTCTGCCACTTGTTTTATCCCTTTTTTATATTTCTGTTCCAAGCTCCCACTTTTTCTAACTATTCCCAACATTAACAACTTAGAATACAATCAAAATTCTTTTAGTAGCAAAAAGAATATATATAGTAATATATTTTAATATACTAGAATTTCACATAAAAAGAATTTGAATTTGGGAATGAATTACTGTATTTTATAGGGCTTTGTGTTGTTAATCCAATTTTCATATGCTTATGCTTGTGACATGATAAAATTAAAGTGCTGGTTATCTTTTCTGGATAAGTTGTTAAATGCCTAGTTCACTCCTCTATTCTTTCTGTGTTTCCCTTCCTTCTCTGCCTGGCTTTTTACGTTATTGTTTCTGGCAGGCACATATTTTCCAAAATGAATACTATTGTAAAAAAAAGAAAAAGGTCTCTGGATTCTTTGTTTAAGGCAGAATGATACACTTCATTGCTTTTGTTTGTTTGTTTTTTAGAAAAGGGTGTCTCAAGAGGTCAATCATTGGCAGGTGAATTTTGAATAGGCATATTAAAGTCCATAGGATCTGTAGTGATGTCCTCTCTCTCACATCTGATATTAGTAATATTTGTCCTTGGTTAACTTGGTTAGAGGCTTTTCAATTTTATTGATTTTTTTCAAAGAACCAGCTTTTGATTTTGTTGATTTTCTCTCTGATTTCTTGTTTTAAGTTTAACTGATTTCTGCTCTAATTATTATTATTTCTTTTCTTCTGCTTACTTTGGCTTTAGTTTGCTCTTCTTTTTCTAGTCTCCTAGGGTGGAAGCTTAGATGATTGATTTTAGATCTTTCTTCTTTGCTAATGTATGCATTCAATACTATAAATTTCTCTGTACTGACTGCTTTTGCCAAATCCCACAAATTTTGATATGTTGTGTTTTCATTTTTATTTGGTTCAAAATATTTTTAAATTTTTCTTGAAATTTTTCTTTTTTTTTTTTTTACTTATGTGTTATTTAGAAGTATGTTATTTAATGTCCAAGTATTTGGGTATTTTCCAGCTATCTTTCTATTTTTGATTTCTAGTTTAATTCCATTGTGATCTGAGAGCATAAAACACTTGTTAAAGTGTGTTTTATGGTCATAATATGGTCAATTTTGGTGAATGTCCATGTGAGCTTGAAAAGACTGTGTATTCTGCTATTGATAGGTGAAGTCATCTATAGATCTCCAGTATATCCAGTTGATGGTGTTGTTGAGTTCAACTATGTCCTTACTGATTTTATGCCTGCTGGGTCTGTCCATTTCTGATAGAGGGTGTTGAAGTCACCAATTATAATGTGGATTCATCTGTTTCTCCTTGCAATTCTATCAGGTTTTGCCTTATGTATTTTGACACTCTATTGTTAGGTGCATACATAATAAGAATTGTTATGTCTTCTTGGAGAATTGACCCCTTTATCATTACGTAATGTTCTTCTTTATCCCTTATAATTTTCCTTGCTCTGAAGAGGTTTTCTTTTGATTTTATTTTCTCAGTAAAGTAATAAACATGGCTATTGATTGAGAGTGGTGTGGGAAATGGTGTGCTGGAGGAGAAAGAAGGTCTGAAAGAGTCATCTCAGAGAATGGAACGTATATTTTTCTCCCAATCAAATGAAGCTGCTTTGTTTGGTTTTAGACACAGAGTTAAATTCAGCCAGAATTGGGATTTTTTCAGTTAAGTACAATAAGCAGGAAAAAGAGAATGATTGTAATAAGTGAACACACTGTAAGTTATAAATTCTAAATTGCTCCTGGCCATAGAAATGTATAAAGAATTTTAATTTTATGAAGTAGCATCATGCTAACACCTAAACCCAATTAAGATAGTACCAAAATTAAAAAGAAAAATTAACTCTCTCACGTGTCTATGTATGTCTAAGTATAATATTACATAAGAGAATACCTCAATTTAATCAAAGGATAATGCCTATGACCTAGTAGAATCTATTTTAGGAATAGAAGGATGATTAAATATTAGGAAATCAACCAGTATAATTCATTGCATCCATAAATTAAGGGGCAAAAAAACTGCATTAGTATATCAATAGATACTGAAAATCTATTTGTGGCCTAAATATATTTTCAATATCTATTAAGATTTTCTGACTAAGACTCCATTTTTAGGGAAATTTCAATAAGTAGCCTTTATTTTGTTAACACCGTGTTCTCTCTATCTAATTAAGGCAATCTATTTGCTCTGTTCAAAGTTTTATCTGATCAATTTCCTTATGTACAAAATGAAGATTATAATAATGAATGGAGATAATATGCCTAAATCATGCTGTTATGACTTAAATGATATAACATTTTTAATAAACTGTAAGAATTAAAACATGATTCATTAATTATTAGGGAAGTGTAAATCAAAACTACAATGAGATATCACCTCACATCTATCAGAATGGCTATTTTTAAAAAGACAAGAAATATCAAATGTTGGAGAGGATATGGAGAAAAGGGAACCCTCATACACTGCTGGTGGGAATGCAAACTGGTGCAGCCACTATGGAAAACAGTATGGAGATTTCTCAAAAAATTAAAAATAGAACTGCCCTATGATCTAGTTATTCCACATCTGGGTATTTATCCAGAGAACATGAAAATGCTAATTTGAAAAGGTATATGCACCCCTATGTTCATTGCAGCATTATTCACAATAGCCAAGGCTTGGACACAACCTAAATGCCCATTAATGGATGAATGGATAGAGAAGATTTTGTGTATATATACATATATATGGAATACTATTTAGCCATAAAAAGGTAAAATCTTGCCATTTGTGATAACATGGATGGACCTGGACGGTATTATGCTAAGTGAAGTAAGGCAGACAGAGAAAGACAAATACCGTATGATTCCACTTATAAGTGGAAGATAAAAAGCAACAAACACATAGATAAGGAGAACAGATTGGTGGCTACCAGAGAGGAAAGGGTGGGGAGAGGGCAAAAGGGGTAAAGGGACACAGATGTATAGTGACAGACAAAACCTAGACTATTGGTGGTGAACATGATGCAGTCTATACAGAAGCTGAAATATAATAGCGTATATCTGAAATTTACACAATGTTATAAATGAACATAACCTCAATAAAATAATTTTAAAAAAGAATTAAAGTTGATACATATTATATATTTGATATTATTGAAGCATAATTATTTGTATAAATTAAAGCTCCATACAAATCTATAATTGCTATTATTATCAGATATGGGGATTATTATAATGTATAAAAGTAATTATATATATCTATAGTTAACTTGGAGATTTAGGCGTACCACCTGAATTTTACCAATTTAATGTTATCTTGTAATTATATTACAGTATGAAAGTTTATATTTATTGTACTAGTCTGAAGTGTTTTCCCTGTTGAATAAGCCCACAAGTACACAGACTGCATCACTACAAACGTTATACACTGTGGTTAAAACTGAAGTTTCCAAGTACTAGAGACTATAACTAGTGAATTTAACTTAATTATACATTAGGATTATAAAACTGATTTGAATTAGAAAATTGCATGGCTTGTATTTGAATTATCAAGTTTCTTTAGAGCCAGGTTTGCCAAGCACCCACTGGATTGCCTGGCATAAGGTCAACCTCATGTTATTTCAGAAGACTTCGGGAAAATGTAGTATGAGAGACATAGCACATATTTGGAAACTTAAACTTTTATATAATAAGTAACATGTATTTTCAACTTTTAGTAAAATTCTGTTTAAATTTTTTATTCTTGTTTAATTTCCATTCAAGATTCTTTTAATCCAATTGCTTAAAATTTTTATGATTGCTTATTAGTATTGAAAGTCTAATACTTGAATCCTAAACTTTGGAATATAATAAGTATAACCAGGCCTTCCTTTGAGAGATGGAGAAATTGAGATCTGGAAAGGTAAAGCGTCCAGGGTCAAAGAGAAAGTTAGTGGCTAATCTGGTACAAGAATGTAGTTTTCCTGTCTTCCCATCTCGTTCTATGTTATTTTACACCAAATTCTTCTGAAATCTGTCATATTTCCTGCAGGACTGGGCTTAACATGCATATGTTTTATACATATTTGAATTTTATTTGCTTGTTTGTTTATTTGGGTATAGTTCAGAGAGTTAGGTAGAATGCTTTGAAAATTCAGCCTTCATAGGCTATTAGACTAACTCCTAATTCACAGCATTTATGTGTTTATCCTTAGAAGGCTCCATACCCTTCCTTTTGTTTCAGGTCCACCAAGTCTAATTGATATGTAGAATACCTGGATATAACAATAACCTGGCTATAGGAAACCCTTAGGGCAGCTCTATGATTATTGAAATGATAAAATCCCTTTAAGAAAAAATCATTTTCTGAATGATGGTATTCCTCAAAGTGTTGGCTCAAATCACCTCAAATGTATGAAACCTCAAAATTCAGAAAGACCTTCAAATGTAGAAGAATACAAAGATAGAAACATGTTTCTGTAGTATATTTGGACCCTTCTGGGTTTCCTTATCACAGCATACTTTAAATAAACATTTTAGAGTTAAACACAAATAATACCACTCCACACAGACTGAATACTTGAGTTAGACATTACCTTCTCTTTTTGTGGTGCTGACTTAATTCTTAATCACTATCTATAAATATAGAACAGAATTGTTCTCATCAGAATTTAAATAGCATAGGTGGTACCAGTAATTGACTCTTCAGGTCTTTTATAAAGGTTGAGGAGGAAGAAAGGTGTGGTTGGGCTAGATTTTAGAAACCTATTGTAATAACTCACATTTATTGTTTTCAAAAAAGACATCTATAAAGTTGAGCTTTTAAAATTGCAATAATTTGCTATTACATTATGAAGTCTTTATAAGCTAAAAATCTGTATAAGGCACAGAAGAACTGTATGTTGTACTTTAATATGAAAAGTAAATCTCTTAAAAAATCTCTTAAAATATAAATTTAGCTTGAAATGCCTTGTGGGGTTTTCTTTTAAGGAAAGCCTCAGCAATTTTTAAAAATAGAGAATTACTTGGCAAGATACTAGCAAGTTCAATTTTTTCTGCTTTGGGAAATATGATTTTTTCTCATATATTGATAGATTTATTTGCTTAACATAAGCAGAACAGAATTTAGATGTGTTATTAAAGCTATGTTAAAAATTGATCATTAAAGTACATGCATTGTATGTATTTTTATAATGTACATGCATGTGCTTTTATAAGGCATATTAATATCCAATTTTTATTATCAAAAATTTAAACATTTACATAAATGGAGAGACTAGTATGATGAACTTCCATGTACCAATCACCCAGCTTCATCAATGATCAACGTTTTGCCAATCTTGTTTCATTTATCCTTTTTTCTGTAGTATTATAAAGCAAACCTTAGACAACAAATATTAATAATTATTATCTTTCACTACACAAATCATATTTAAATTTCCTTAATTGTGAAATAAGCAAGATTTCTAACAGGCTGAATCTTTACACAAACCAGCGCATGAAAGATGTTTAGAAGGGGTAAAATAGAGCTGAGCAGTGGGTTCACACTTATTCTGGCTCCTTGGTAAATAACAGCAGAAGTAAGTTCAAGGCTTAAGACTCCTTGCTCTTCAACCCCTGCCACAGCAACCCAATGATGCTTGGGTGTATCATATGCACTTGCCTCCTTGTGGAGAATGATGATGGTAGAGTCCATATGAATGGCTGAGCAACACACCCTGCAACATTGTTGCTGGATGGGGTTCCCTGGGAAACTGACTCCCAACTTTGACTAGGATATAGGAGGGTTATAGGGAGTAATGTTGAGATCAATACCTGCGGAATGGAAAAAAGGAAGGAAGCAGGATTAGGCAGAGGGAGAAGTTGAGCTGGTAAGCAGTCTCAACAGAGAAGTCAGTTGACTCTTTGGCAAATTCTGGTCAAGGATGAAGGACTTTCTCATCAGTCACTGGGACAGCCCAGGGGTGAATCACCCAGGAATGAGGGTGGACATTGGGTCAGGAGGCTTTCTTTGGCCAAGGTCATTTCCCTAGGGGCTGACAACGAAAAACTTTCTGTCAGCGGCACTCTCAGCAGCTTGGAGAATAAATCCTTCCTCCTGAAGCAGAATCCGGGCAGCACATCAGATCATCCACTCCAAACAATTTTTAGCAGGGAAATCTGTTTGCACATTTTAGTTTTTTCCTAAGTAGGAAAGTTATTAAATGCTTTTATGTGTCAGGTATTTTACATGCATTATCTTTACTTTTCACATCAACTCTGTAAGATAGCTATTATTATTTTCAAGATGAGGAATCTGAGAGGGTAGGTAGCTTGTCCAAGGTTCACAGTTGGTATACCTGGAAGAATTGAGATTCCAGCCAAATGCTTTCTGACTCCCCAGCTCTTTCTACCAGGCAGCACAGCCTCTCACTACACTACCGTGTCAATGCACTAGTAATAAAAGCCCTCAAACAGCACATCCATTATTCCTGTTCATTTTTATCTGCCAGTTAGTTTAACAATGTATGTTTTTAAAATTTAAAATTATGCTTATTTAAGACCTTCCAAACCTATTTGAAATTCAACTGAAACAACTCAAGGTTGAGTAGATTTCCCAAATAGGTTAGAACATGTTCTCTATACTTCTTCAGAGCTTATTGAAACCAGGAGGTTAAAAAAAACAAAAAAACTAACCCAAAGCATATTAATGTCTCTGTGATGATTTCTCTTTTGGGTTTGCTGTGCTTTGGAGAAGAAACACTGGATAATCAGTATGAATCATTGCTAACCATTATTCCCAGCCTTTTTAGCTGCTGAATGGGAATAGGGGAAGCTGAGTTCTATTCATAACTCCTGCAGTATTCCTCCCTGAATGATCTAGGGAAATCCACTTAACCCACTGTATACTTTTGTTTCCTTCCTTGAAAATGGCTGTAATGATATCCATTTTTCCCTTACTGTAAATGACAATTATAAGAAAAGATTAGATGCTTTGTGAATGCTTTGAAGCAACTCCGAAATAACAGATGTTACTTAACACTTTCTGTTAATCAAATTTATTAATTGTTATCCCTCTATTAATTTTATCAGATAATATAAAATCTGTGGAAATACATTGCAAATAAACTTTGTAAGCAAACTCACTAATACATTACTGAGCATTTTTTTCAGCAGGTTGAGTCTGACTATTAAAAAGGCATTTGACAGACATAGTAAGCAGAATAATGGCCCTCAAAGATGTCCACACCTTAGTCCCCCAAACCTGTGAAATTTTACCTTACATGACAAAAGAGACTTTGCAGATGTGATTAAGCTAGGGATTTTGAGATGGGAATGTTATCCTGGGTAATACAGGTGGGCCCAATGTAATCATAAACATCCTTATAAGATGGAGCTAGGAATATCAGAATACGAGAGAGATTTGAAGATGCCATGCAGGTAGCTTTGAAGGTAGAGGAAGGGACCATGAGCCAAGGAATGCAGTTCACCTCTAGAAGCTGGGAAAGGCAAAAAAAAATTCTCCTAGAGCCTCCAGAAGGAATGCAGCTCTGATGACACCTTGATTTTAGTCCAGTGAGAGTTCTGACTTACAGAACTATAAAATAATAAATTTGTGTTTTTTTTAAAACCAATAAATTGTGGTAATTTGTTATAGCAGCAATAGGAAACTAATGCAATGGGACTATCATTTCATTTAACCACTGGATCTTGGTCCATATGAAATCATAAGTTGTCCTTAATGTCAAGTCTGAGGACCACACTTGGAAGGCAGCGAGGTCCCTGTGTGCCTCAGGTTGCCTCCATTGCCTCTGTCCATCTCCAGATTAAGTGCAGTCTCAGTTTATAAGCTCTTTCCTGGAAGATGTGTCTGATTACCACTTCTTGGTTAGTTAAAGTGTGGGGTATGAGCAATTATGCTCCTCTAAGAATTCTTAGAAAAGCCTTCCCTTTGAGATTTCTGTTCCACTTAGACCACAGGATGATTGACTGGCCTTTAGTGTGTCATTGTCTTGGTCCTGATGCCTTTATCTACTCTGAGTGTCTATGGAAACCTCTCTTCCTCCTCTGAAAATCTCCTGTTGCTTCTTGTTGAGAATCCTTTAGGGACCTCTTTATCCTCTTTCTTTGGATCAGTTCCATTACCAACATTCTCTGCTGCTAAACCAAGGCCGTTTAGCAACACTGGAGAAAATTATACAACCATATGGATGTATTTTGGGAAAATTTTATGATCTACAGCTAGGTACGTATTTGTGTGTGTGTATATATATATATCATTATGGGGGCGTAGGGGGTGAGATAGTAATTTTCTTCCTAACTCAAAGGGATATATACATATAAAGAGATTTGCAGATGTAACTAAGGGCTGGAATCAGTTGACTTTGAGTTAATCAACGGAGAGATTTTACTGGATGAGCTTGACCTAATTAGGTGAGCCCTTTAAAGAGAGATGTTCTCCTGCTGGCCTAGAAAAAAGCAGGGAGTCGTGTTGTAAATTGCCTATGAGTAGGAGAGAGGCAGCCTGTAGAAACTGAGAGCCTCAGTCCTATAGCTGCAAGGAACTGAATTCTTCCAATGATCTGAATGAGCTTGGGAGAGAACCCTAAGCTCTAGATGAGAATTGTAGAACTATAGCCCAACCAACACTTTGAATGCAGTCTTGGAGGCCCTGAGCAGAGGACTGATCTAAGCCATGCCCAAACTCCTGAGTCATAAAAATGGAGACAATAACTAGGTGTTGTTTTAAGCCACTAAGTTTAGGGTAATTTGTTATGTAGTAATAGAAAAGTAATACAGATTTTGGTACCAAGAAAAGTGTGCTGCTCTAACACATACCTAAGCATAAAAGTAGCTTTGGAATGAGGAAATAGGCAGAAGCCTATTGGAAAAATTTTGAGCAGAATAATAGAAAAAGCCTGAATCACTGTGAACAATCTGTTAGTAGAAACCTGGACTTTGAGAACACTGCCCTTATGGGCTCAGAAGTGAGAAGCAGATTATTGGAAACTAAAGGAAGAGGAATCTTTGTTATGTGCTGGCAGAAATCTTAGTGAAATTGTGAAATATAAACTTCCATATATAGTTAAGGAGATTTCCAAGCAAAGTATCAAAGTGACGCCTGGTTTCCTCTCGTGGCTGATAATAACACATAAGCAGGAGAGATAAATTGAAGGAAGAAATGTTAAACAAAAATGAACTAGGACTGAATAATTTTGAAAATTCTCAGCCTCTTCAGATGGCAAAAGATGCTAAAATTCAGAAATGGCTGCCAAAAGTATGGCATCAAGAAATAGCTACGTGTATGACGATATAACCTTTTGCTAAAACCTCAGTAAGATCAAAAGGTCAGAATATTCAGTCACACAAAGGCTTCTTTCAAGAGCTTAAGGGTGTGCTTCACTGATTTTCTAGATCAAACCAGAGGACATCTAGAAGGCTTAAGGACATTGTCCCTTAGCCATCTCTGCAGGAGGCCAAGATATAGCAAAAGGATAATCTTGACAATGTCTGTGGATATGGCTTTTCTCTACTGGAAAGAATCCCTGTGAAATCCGTGGAGGACTCACAAAGTTCTTGAGAAATTTTTTTCAGCAAAATCACTGCCAGCTTAGTCTGAAAGGGACAGAGAGAGCACAAAAGGAAAGGAGGCTGTCAATTTTCCAGAATTGGCAGGAAGCAGTCTGATAAAACTACTGGGCAACATGCATGTTCTACCTTTCATGAAAAAGGAAAGATGACTCACAGGGCAGAACCAAGAAGGATGGAGACTTCAGAGAATGGAGCTGAGAGCCAAGGAGGATTATTCCCAGGCCTTGAAACCTAATCAAGAAATTCCCATTTCCTTGCTGGATTTCAGAATTGCTTTGGAACAGTGACTCCTTTTTACTTTCCATTTCCCCCCCTTTTGAAACGGAATGTCCATAGTTGTTATCCTATGCCTATCCTACCAATATTTGGTGGCAGCATGGTGGGGGAGATAATTTGTCTCTTTAGTTTCACAGATCCATAGATGAAGAGGAATTGTGCTCCAGGAGCTGAACATAATGTATTACACCCAGGAGCCTCATCCTCACCTGATTCAGATGATGTGGTTTTGGACTTAGAGCTGATGAGATTTTGGACTTTGAGCTGATCTGTTTTATTTACCACAATGTGATCAATTCCTTACACATAGTGCCTGGTGAATAGCAGCGTATGGACTATGTATAATTCTTTGTGAGCATTATTAGCTTGAATCAGTACCCATCATTCTGATCAATTTTAGAACAATAGGGAAATTAATTTTTATAATTCTTCCAGAGTAAGTCTGATTTTTGAATAATGGTTAATTCACCCAAGTAAATGTCGTCCTAAGGAAACTTGGTTGGTCCTCCAAATATCTTTCTCCAGGAGGCACAACTCTTCTGACTTACTGTACACCTTCTTTAAAATTCTTCAGTTACATATTCTTTACCTGAAATCCTATAATTGATCTAGAAGGTAAGTAGGAACCGGGCCTAAGAGAGATAATATGATAGAGAGAGTGTCAGAAGTGTTCTTGGTAAAAGCAGTATTAGTGAATATAATTAATTTTAACTATCAGAAATATCAAGGCATGGCAAGAAGATTGCAGTAATCTAGGTAAGTATAGATTCTGGTTAGTTGTGCTAAAAACAGAAATGAGTTAGAAATTAGTGGGAGAAGTGGCCCTTGTAAAGAGAATTATTAGTCAAAAAATCAAAATGTGCCATTGTCAGGATAAGAATAAATTGTATTTATATATTTATTCTGGTTATAGATATAGATTAAAATAATGCATAACTAACCATGGAATATACAGAATAACCACTGAAATACAAAATAGAGAAAATACAAGTGTATTCTATACATCATGGATAACCACTAACATGAAATTTTAAGCTAGTCCTCTGGATTTTTCTCCTTGATATCTGTATATATTATTAATTTTATTATTTATTTGTATAAAAATTGAGATAATTTAAATATAGTTTTGTAACTTGATTTTTTCACTGAGCAATCAACTTTGGGTATCTTACTGTATCAGTACATATATATCTACCCCATTCTCTTTAATAACCTTGCATAAATTTATTAAAACACATATCTGTTTTGCTATTGATAGGTATAATTCAGCTGTATTCAATTTTTGGCTTTATAAACAGTGCTGCAGTAAATATTTTTATATGTGCATTTTGGCATATTTCTGTGAGCTCAGCAATTCCGTATGTCGGTACAAACTTTATAGAAACTTTCATTCAGCATGCCTAGAGGTATTAATTGCAACACTGTAGTAGTAAAACAACAACAAAAACCTGGTAAAATCCAAATTTCCATTTATAGGGACCTGGATGAATAAATGATGAAATATCAATATCTAGGAAACTATACAGCATAATAGATCAATAAATCTCAGTTACAATATTTAGGAAATAAATCCTTCAAGTGTGATATTGAGTGACAAAAGTAAGTGACAGAGTGGTAAGTACATTGTGACACCATTTATGTAGTTTTAAAAGCACATACATCAGTACAGTACTGTCTTGTTTATGGCCAAATATATAGTAAATTATAAAAAGTTGCAAGGAAAAGATATATACCAAATTATTTTAAAGGTTACCCTTAGGAAAGGAGGGAGAGAAATGGCATCCAGGTAAACTTCTAAGGGGACTGCACTGAATATGGGACATTTTATTTCTTAAGAAATAATAGAAAACTGTGTTTCACTTTGAAGGAAAAATGTGTGACTATGTGAAAAGAAAAACATATCTATGGCAAACATGTTCAGACACTCAACTGAGCACTAGACGATGCTGTACTGTGTTTGGAGATAATAGGAAATTTGTATATCACAAAATATCACAAGAACAAGGAAAATAAGCAAGCAGAACTCACCATATCTTCATAGTCAATTAGAGATCAAGCCCTCTTCAAAAAACATTGTGTTAAACATGAAACCATCTTCTAGCATGTAGGAGCAACCAAATTAATACCCAGATATGCCTCAGTTTTGAATCCCTTCTTATTATTTTTATAAGGTGTTTGCATTAAATAAATATTCTTGTAGTCTATATTGCTCCCTCCTTTTCTGAACTACTGAAAAACTTGACTGAACCTTCCATTGTTTGTTGTCTTTTCTTCTGCAGTTACTTTATGAGTCTTACTTTTGATGCCAAAATTAGGTTTAATGTCCTCTAAGGATGGAGATTTTAATCTTAGACTATTTCGATATTACCTATTGAGCTTAAGTACCCCATATGATTTTTTTTCCCCCAAACTTAAGCAACCATGCTTATCTTCACCACTCAGTGAGATTGTCTCTTTGATTTCAGTGATGGTAGGGATCTCAATATTATGTAAAGGTCTCAGACTTTTGTTATTAACTATGTTATTTGGACAAGTCACCTATCTTGCTGAACCTCAGTCTCCTTTCCTGAAAGTAAGGATAATAAAACCTACCTCATTGGATTGTGTAAGGATTAAATAAGAAAATAGCTATAAATCACTAAGTATGTATAGTGACTATAGCATAGTAGGATTTCAAAAAATGCTAATCCTTGGGTGCTGGCCTCATGACCTAGTGGTTAAGTTTGGCACACTCCACTTCAGTGACTGGTGCCCAGTTCCTGGGCAGGTACCTACACCACTCATTGGCAGCCATGCTGTGTCAGTGACCCACATACAAAATAGAGGAAGATTGGCACAGATGTTAGCTCAGGGCAAATCTTCCTCAGCAAAAAAAAAAAAAAGAAAAGAAAAGAAAAGAAAAGGCTAATCTTCATTTCCTTTCCCCATTCTGAAACTGAAAATAATATTAATTCCATGTGATTGTTTTAATAAATTATTTATACATAAATACTTGAATTTAGGTAGGTACTAATGGTCATATACTTACCTGGTTGAGAGAAGTGGGAAGGTCCAGAACAAGTATTTGAGACAAGCATTGACTTAATGTAAAGAAAGCAAGTTCCAGAATATGGTTCAAAACCAGCCCTGAGTTAAAAGTCTAAGCCTCTAAGCCTAGCTTTGCACAAATCTCAATCAAGATGAAACAAAAATGGCAGTTACAGTCTTGAACCAAAGTGACCTGAGATGCTTACCCCTATAAGGTTCTGAGCTTCTTTTCTTCATGGGTCGTGGGGTCAGTGCAGTAACGAACAGTAAACTCTGTTCTTGAACAGGGGCCCTATCCCTTAATTTAAAGTCTTCAGTAGATTACAGGCAAGCACTACTTTTGGAGCTTTTGTATATTATTATCTGCTCATTCAGGATGATTTAGTTACTGCCTGTACTTCCCATGTTTTGCCCTTACCCTTCTTTCTATGGACCTATTCACTGGTTCTGTAAATACAGACCCTTTGGACATTAATATGTGGAAAGACCATTTCAACATTTGAAGGTTTAAAGAAAAATACCCAACTCATATCCAGTCCATGTTACCTGTCCTTCCTCACTCCTCCAACCCCACTGCACTGGTTCAGAACCACATAACTGCACCTTCTGTAATAGCTCATGGGCTTCTCATTCGGGTTACTTTTTTCTTTTAAGGCTACTCTTTATGTTATTCATGGAGTGAATTTGGATCTCTTTCTATTGCAGCTCATATAGGCTTAGATGTATTTTAAGGTACAGCTGGATCCAGGGGCTCAGATGAGGCCATCTGGACTTGATCTCTCTCTTTCCATATCTTAGCTTTGCTTTCTCCTGTGTTCCATCACTCACAGGCTCGCTCTTTCCACATAGTTTCTACCAGCATCTGTAGGCTTATACTGTCTTAAGAGTTCCACCAGAAAAAGAGTTTTTCTTTCTGAATTGTCCAAAAAGTCCCAGGATGGAGACACAGTGGACCACTGTGGTTTACTTGTTTAGCCTTGAACCAATCACTGCAGCTAAGGGAAAGAATATTCTAGTTGACCTGTCCTGGGTTACATGACTGACTTTGGAGCTATGGGGCTGGGGTCAGCACCACTCTAACTATATGGGCTGAGAGTGGAGGAGAGATGCTTTCTCAAATAAAAATCAAGGTGGTAGACTATGGTCTGCAGATCAAATCTCCTGCTGCTTGTTTTTTTAAATAAAGTTTTATTGGAATACAGCCACATCCATTCAGTTACATATTGTCTATGATGCTTTTCTGCTATATAAGCAGAGTTGAGTAGTTGCAGCAGAGACCATATGGCTAGTAAAGTCTAAAATATTTACCATCTGACCCTTGATCTAATACTCCTGGTCTACTAGAAAGGAATTCAAAGGGCATAGAGAAAAAGTATTGGTTAACAACAGCTTGAGATAATGGTGATTCCAGTCTTCCAAACTGTCTCAACTAAGATCCTTAATGAAGCCTTCAAATATTTGGATGCTGCTTTGAAAAATACCAACATTAATTTAAGGAAAGCACATCTCAAGCTGGTTTATTGATGAGGTTCATCCTTATCCTTCTTAAAAGGCCTTATAATTCTAGAAACGCTTGCTGAATTTCTGCTGAATATTTTCATACCTGGTACATTTGTTTTAGCTAGCAAAACTTATACTATAGTAGAATATAATTTTATGTGGTGAGTGAAGGTTTTATTTTAATTAGAGCTCCAACCATTATAAAAATTACATGTATATTTTATTGGACACAGAGCCTAATTTTTATATCTTTAATGATGATAAATATTTACAGCTCTTGAAGCTTTGCTTTTGTGGTATATTGTTACGTGAACTTTTTGACATTTAATCATTCTTGTATAACCCATTTTCCAGATATAACTTTGGGAAAATACAACTTCTTTTATGATAGGGCATTTAGCAGTGCATGTGGCAGGAACTAGTGAGTGACTAAACTGCAGACGTCATGCTCATTCAATCCATCATTGATTTGTTGTTCCACAACTATTTAGTGAGAGCTTTATTATGTGCCAGGCAATGTGATAGACAATGGAATACAGTGATGAATAAGATAGACTTGGAACCAGCCCTCAGTTTGCTTAAAATCTAGTCAAAAATAAAGACCTTTATTCATTAATCTTTATTTGTTCATTAGATCAACAAATATTTACTGATCACTTTTTATGTGCCAGATACTGTGATAGACATTGAGGAGGCAGTAATGAAAAAGATCAACTTCTTCCTTTCCTGGAGTTTGTAATCTCTTTAGAAGACAGACATTTCACAGATAATTATTTCATTATAATTGTGATAAATGTAGGATGCTATGAGAGTATATGATAGTGACGTGACCTAGTCATTCCCAAGAAAATGATGTGAAAACTGAGTCCTATTGAAACAGAGACCTGAAGGAGCACTAGGAGTTATCTAGGCAAAAATAAGAGGGAGAATTTTCTTGGTGCAAAGGGCCAAAGGTAAAACAACAAGCTTGGCACATGCCAGGAATTGTAAATATATGGTTAGAACACAGTGTTCCAGGTGGAGAGGGCTGATCGTTGAATCAGAAGAGATAACCAGTAGCCAGATTATGAATAACCTTGCAAGCTACATTAAAAGGCAGGACATACTCAGAATTTCATTTTAGTAAGATTGCATAGGCTAAACTGTGAAAAATGGCTAGGAGACAGAAAATACTGGATATAGTAAGACCCACTGGGGAAGTGTTACCTTCATCCAGGTCAGAGATTTTTCTGGTCTGAAAAATGTTCCTGGCCATTGTAATGACGAAGAATGCTTGTCTACCCATTTTATTTGCTCTACTACTCCAAGATGTAGCTCAAACGTCATCACTTTTCTGAAGTCTTTGCTGCCTGTCCCAGATACTCCTACCTGTGAGGCGAGCTCCTACAGCATCCATCCATCCACCCATCCATCCTTCCATCCATCCCTCCAACTCATACTAAGCATATCCTAAGAATATGGCACTGTGGTAGGTTATGGAGATACATCATAAACACAGTTTCCTGCCATGAAGGGGCTTACTTTATAATGGAGATCATAGTTCAGTGTGAAAATTCTTTGATGGAGACAGAGGGCACCAAAGAAGCACAGATATAAATTAGACTGGGGTGTGGGGAAGGGACTTGTAGTTTTCAGGAAAGATTTATTGAATGATAGGATGTTGTTGAGTATAATGATGCATTTCAAGAACTGCACATTATTCTGTGTGGCTAGAATGGATGGTGATAGAGGTAGGGGTAGAAACGGTGAGAATGAAATTAAAGTAGTCTGAAACCATGTGTTTTAAGTGTTTGTTTACACCAGTGGGGGTGGTGTCCCAATTACCAGCTTCCACGTCTATTGTGAGATGCCCCCTGGCAGCTGGGATACACAGATTAGGGTATTTTGGAGCTCAGTAGAGCTTGAAGTAGAATGCCACTTTTTTTTTTTGCTCAAAAAAAAAAAATCCTTAGGACAGTTGGGGCCTTTTGAATAAAAAGTAATGATCAAATAAAGGGACACAGCAGAGGAGGATAATCAAGGACAAGCTAGACTAAAGGGACTGTAAGGTAAAGAAAATTCCCAGAATTTTTGAGAACTTTTAGCATTTCTATACAGAAGCTTTTTTGTTGATGTTGCTTGTTTTTGAATTGGGCTCCTGTATACCTGGGGAACAGTGAGGAGTGTGAACTTTGAGCAAGTACCCCTGGTGATCTCATGCAAGTGCTAGTTATTTTTCTACTGCTTTATGTAAACCAACATATCTATGACTCCTATAACTTTATCGAGACACTGATAGAAGTGTTACACAGGGAGCTCAATGGACAGAGCACCATGGAAACTGCTAGAAATCTCCTTAATCTTTCATTAGCTAATGAATGCCTGTTCTTCATACAAATTTATTTTATCTAATTGTTATTACTAAGCTCAATTTCTTCACCATTTTGTACACAAAATTCTTTGTCAGATACTTTGATTTAGCAAACATTTTACTTTGTCAAACATTCTATGTAAAGCATCCCCAGAGGTATCAAACAAGCACTTGTTGAATAACAGAAATAAAGGAAGATAGGAAGGGAGAGAGAGAGAGGAAGGGAGGGAGGGAGGGAGGAAAAAGGAAATAAATTATCTTAGCATAATTTGTTTTAGCAAATTCCATTGGTTTTCATGAATAACTATTTATTTACTAAGACTCAAAATCCATATGCTTAACTCGAAGAATTTTGGCAGGACTGATCTCAAACTTCTTACTCTTTTGCCTCAATTTCTATTTTAAAAATTGGAGTAAAGATTTGCCCATCTCTAGTCTTTCTGTCATCCATCACACTCACTGTGATTTCTGAAGAATTACAGAAGATATTCACAACAATCAATATATGTAAGTTCTTTTAGTGCCCTGAGGTATAGTACACATGGGCTGGAGACCTGTACTTGACTCACGTGGATTGATGCTCTCCACCTATTGTATGACCTATCTTGAGTTTCAGTTTCTTGTTTATATTAAATGGTACTCTATTTCCAGTTTGAAAATCATTCTTCTTGTTGGACAGGTGGAAGCCAAATGGGATATAGTTGATTCGGCCTGCTGGCTGTTGTTTATTAAAATAAAATTATTTTGTCCAAGCAGTTAGTATAGTTAGTATAAGCCTTTCCTGTTCTTATAGCTATGAATATAACAAGGATAATAGTGGCAAAGTCTTTTTGTCACCCATAATATTTTTACATCAGTTATATAAATGATATAGAAGTTTCAAATTCATGAGAAAAATAGTCTAGTTTGGAAGATAGAATACAACTTTGAACTCTGTTTTCAGAATATTTTATAAAACAACCTTAAACTGCTCCATTTCACATCCTAATAGTAGTTCTACAATAAGTATTTGTTAACATAATGTTTGTTGCACTAAATAAATTGCTGAAAATTTACATGTAGTTTTTCTTGAAGAAGTCATATTCGACTATGTGATGGTATCGTTTTATTTGAAAGATGTTTCTAAGTAAAAATTTCCTCTTAATATGGCTTGTAAATCTGGATTTTTATTATATATTTTTTATTTTATATGTTGTATTACTCAGTTTGGATATGGGCATCTTGTAACCTATTGTGTGAGCTGAAAACTCAGGTACTAATTGGGCAAAGGGAGAGAAAGAAATAGTCAATTGAGGTTGGAGGGCATTTTAAGCAAGAGGAGAAGGATTTTAGTTGATAGACATGACACAGTTATGAGCAATACCTGGTAAAAAGATATAGGTAAATAGCTACCTGTTAATGAGCTTCACCAAGCTCCACTCTCATCCCCACTTCCCCAAGCAATATCTCTCCATTAGATGTTGCTGTGGCAGTTCTCCCATTATTACACTCATCACGGTTGGAATTATTTATCTAATGTTTACAATTCTGGCTTGACAATCTTGTTCCCAATATTTACGAAACTGTATTATAGTAGGAACCTGATAATATTTGTAGAATGAATGTTTTTCCAACTTCTAATAAACAAATGTCCATATCCCTAGTATGTATGGGAGCTAATAATTGTTGAATGGCTGACCAAAGGAATGGATAAGTTTAGCAAAAACAAGGGCAAACAGCACTCTTTCCCAGAACCCTCCTTTTCTGTGTTACTTTTCCGCTTCAGAAGTCTACTATCCTCTCTTGTTGTGGCTCCAAAATTTATTCTTTGGAGAGCATTGATGAGTAAATTGCTTTACTAATATTGGCCACCCAAGAAGATTTATGTTTTTAAAGAAGTTAATATCTGAAAGAATATATCATTAATCATAAAATTCTGTACACTTGTCAGAGATGAGAAAGATACTTTGTGGAATTTTGGTGGAGGGTTCCTATTGCCCCTAAAAAACACATTCATTGTCCTACCTCTCTCTTCCTTCCTTCTTTATTTTCACAGACATTTTTTGAGCATGTAAGGTGCTAAACTGTTGAGAATTAAAAGGCAAAATGGTTAAAAAATTATGTGAGGGAAAGGGAAATCATTTGGTGGAGAACCTTCTAGGACCTGGTGGAGAAATTTGGATTTGATATTTCTTACCGTGAAGATACTGCCCTTTTTGCAAAGAGTGATACCCAAATTTCTAGAAATTATTTAGTCAAAGTCAGTGGAACAAATTCTGATGATATGTGGTTTTACATATTTTGTGCTTATCTTTTGGAAGACAAAAATTAGGGAAAGATAGACCAATTGTTTCAGCTGAACAACAGAAAATTTAATATTGTTCTATAATGGGCAGCACAATCAACACAATTATTTAAGGCAAATTTTGTTGCTGCTACAGGTTCATAGTTGATGTCATTTAACTATGATTTTGGTTTTATTCTTTGCATGATAGGAAAACATCAGAGAAGGCCATAAACTTATAACTCAAAAACAAAACCAAACTCACCTACAAACATTTTTGCAACTTGCAATTCCTTACTTATTTTGCATGAAGATATCCACTGTAACAAACATAGCATAACCTCTTCTACCTTTAATGCCTGCTTCTCTGGAATTTGATTTTGAGAGATATAAATGTTAAGTGAAAAAGAAAAAAGTACTTGATACTTTAGAATATTTGAACAATGTATTTCTAACAGATTTTTTAATGTACACAGGACTTGGGGATAATTCATTTACTCAGTAACTCTCGATTCGATTCAGTAAACATCTAAGATTCAAGTGTCAGTATGTTGAACATGAAAGGCACTTTGCCACTTGATAGAGTAACTCATAATCTATCTCTTACGGATATACTTTTGGGGTCAGCCGCTATCCCATATAGAGCCTTTGAATGGATTAGAAAAGGGTACCCCACTTTAAATGGATTCAGCCCCCTTCAGGACTATTGCTTGGTTGTAGAGTTAGGGCTAGAATTTCAGCCCCGAACTACCTCATAGGCCTGGTACTTCACAATCGTATACAGCGCCGCTGGGTTTTTAAGTTACTATGTTCTTACTGATTCTTTTTTTTATGAAATGGGGATTGGGTCATCTTTCCTGGGCAAAAAGATAACCTGCTTAAGGTAAGACCTTGTATTTTATAACAATATAAAAGAAAATAAAAAATTGAATGATTCAACAGTATCAGAGATTTTTCATGTGTTATTTCATATATTCCTCACAAGAATCTTTTGTTGGAGGGCTTATTATACAAAGTTTAGTGATTAAGAAAATGGTGTTTAGTGGTTAGGTGACTTGCGTAAAGTCAGAAAGCTGGAAAGCAAAAGGACAAACTCAGATGCAAGAATACCTGCCTTAGGTTTAGTTCTGTCAGCAAACAGCAAACAGTATTCAACAGCCCACTACTCCTTTGCCCTCAATAGTACAATCACCTGAACAACAACCACAACCCGTGCAACCTCACAAGGTGCCCACCAAGGAGCACAGTGAGAGGAAGGCTTGCAGTTGGTTATTTGAATAACCCAAAGGGATATTCTCTGTATTACTTTTCTGATTTTAGGTTGTTTATATCCTTAAGGGAAAAATTCAAGACATAAAAGACAGGAAAAGTTCTGGGCTTGCTTAAGTCCCTTATGAAATAAAGGAAGTGATAAATGTTGGTTGAATGTTGAATATATTTGTTGTTCTCCATCAGAACTTAGATGTGTGATATAACACTTTAATTTGGGAGAGAGAAAAGAAAAACAAGAAATCCAGTTGCCTTTTCAGATGTAGAAATAGGGCTAGCCCATGGGTGCATACAGTGGCCTGTTTTTATCCTTTTCAAGAAGAAAAGATTAAATAATTAAAATGTCCTGTGCAATTAACACTATTCTAGGAGTACATCAATAGCTCTATGAATTACAGTAACCTTCTCTTTCACTTCCAGTAAGTTCACCTGATGATAAATGGAACCACATAACCAAAGAGACTGTCAGATAATTTAGCTAAGGCTCAAAGGAGAGCTACAAGAATAATCAAATAATTAGAAAGTGTTTTGCAGAGGAAGGGTTAAAATTGCAGGCTTTTTCAGCCTGAGGAAGAAAACACCGAGGGCTTTTTAAAGAGTATTTTTGAAAACTATGAAAGACTTTATGCAGTGGAAAAGTTACCAGCATGGGCCCATGGTGCATCAAAATCAGATGTGGAGTGTTCCAAAAATACAGGTTCTGTCTCACCCCCTAGAGCTACCAAATTAGAATTTCAGAGAGGGTAGGGGGTTGGTGGGGCTCAGACCTCTATGCTTTTTAAAAGCTTCACTGATGTTCCAGATGCACAGCTAGGAGTAGAAACCGTTGCTCTTGTCGCTTAGTCTCCCATCACAACTGACTAAATAGGTAGGTGTTTGTAAACTTATGTTCCAGGGTATTTTGTCATGAAATGTTTAGTACAGCTCACAGGCAGTAGTAATGAAGCTTTCCTAAGAGGAAGTTCATACTCTGTTCCAGCAGTGGTGTTAGATCTTTTACATGGGATGTTTTATTTCATTCTCAAAACAACCTTTTGAGAAGGATATTATCATCCTTATTTTATAAATGAAGTAGAGAAGATAACAGGGCTTCAGTAACTTGCCACACATAATAAAGCACAGTAACCAGGATTTGGGTCCAGGACTGTTAGACTTCAAAATCTGCTCCAGAAGATGGATCTGAAAATCTGAGGCAGAACAGAGTTAAAAAACTACCAGATTGATTGTTACTGATATCAGAATTGAGAAGGGAGAATTGAAATAATTGATAACCGACTTAATTTACTGATTACAGTATTTGTCCATGGCGGAAAACTATACGTTCATTCACATATTACTCACACTTATTTAGATTTTACCACGCAGTGAGTGGTATGAACCAACCAAACACAAAGTAGTTTGGGGGAAGAATTTGTTTTCTTTTTTTTTCATTTTCTCATAACACTTTGAATTTCATAGTCATTCCATTTTTTTTTTGAAACATAGTGGCAGCATCTCAAATTCAACTTCCAAATCTTGATCCCCAGTAAAGTTCAGATTTTACTTTTCTTTTTGTGTCTATTTGATGTTCATTTAGCTAATGCCACAGGCTTGTCATGTATTTACTGGACTGATAACTTAATTTTAGTATCTCTTGTTAGCCTGAGTGTCCCACATTGGTCTTCCTTTTTTCTACCAGGAGGTTGGCGTATGCCTTTAAATTGTCAGGAAAAGGAGAATTCATGCCCAGAGATGTTTTTATGACCCACTGCCATATTCACTGCATTTTTTGATAATTCACATACACACATCTACATAAGTACACTGAGGAATAGTCACTTTATACGTTACTTTTGGTTAATTAACTCCATCTTTTGTAATTTTCCTGGGACCGAGGCCTATACATTATAACTGCTCTTGGATATATAGTTTAGTGATGAATGTATCCTGTCAGCGCTGTGCTTTTCCTTAAAAGGTATGCTGGCAGCATTGCTTTTTATGTTCTTATCAATCAGTGAATTACCGAAGACTGTGCTGTTCAGATGGGGAAATTTGGAGATAAGTTTCTTTCTCTGTCACCAGCGACAGTATTTAACTTTGTGACTATTGCAGTGTAGGTTGATATCCTAGTCTCGTGTCCTTTTAGTTTTTGATAGTTTTACTCTTGTAATACTCTGTCTTTGGGCACGTAATATAGATTTCCAGGGAATCCATCTATAGTATCTGAGTTCTGCCTAAGAAGTTATTTCACACAGATTTGTAAGTGAATTTTTAAGTATCTTTCTTTTTTCTCATAAGCCAAAGCTGAGGTCAGTAATCATTTATACAGCTCGACTGTCCATGAGTAGCCTTGAAAATAAATGTCTCTGTGTCCATAATCTTGGATAGAAGACTTGCAAGTTGTTGAAAAAATGTTTGTTATAGACCCATAAACAGAAGTAGCTGCTGGATTTTTTTTTTTCTGACTGAAATCTACCTTCAGTAAGGAGAATGTGTATTTCAGGATAATATAATTATGATGATTCTGTTGCATATACGAGTGAGACTACTCACTGTACCAGAGACAATCAGAACAACTCAGAGGTTCTAAGTATTGTGAGAAAAAAGTAAATTCTTTCACAAAACCATTTGGGAGTTCTAAAACTATTTTCTTTAATAAATTATATGACTTTATAGAGAGATATTGTTTTCTGGTATGAATACAGTAATAATTCATAGGGTCCAAACTTCACGCTAATAGTTCTTTCTTTTACGGTTTGGGCGAGAAAAGCACATTTTGCTCATATCAGGTTTATATAATCCATTAGATTCCTCTAAGAATCCAGTTATGCCGAGCTGCTCTCCGTTTCTGTTTGTTTTGTTTTTTCAGATTCCACATATAAGTGAGATCGTACAGTATTTATCTTTCTGTATCTAACATTTCACTTAGTATAATGTCCTCAAGGTTCATGCATGTTTTTGCAAATGGCAGGATTTCCTTCTTTTTATGGCTGAATAACATTCCATTAATGGGTTTTTTCATCAAATTTGTGAAGTTTCTAGTCATTATTTCTTCAAATATTCTTTCTGTATTTTCTCTTTCTCCTCCCCTGTAGGACTCCCATTATGCATATGTTGGTATACTTATTGGTGTTGCATAGTTCTCTAATGCTCTGTTATTTATATTTGCTATTTTTGCTTTCTATTCCTCAGACTGGATAATTTCAATTGACCTGTCTTCAAGTTTGCTGATTCATTCTTCTCCCAGCTCAAATCTACTGCTGAGTCCTTCTAGCACGTTTCATATCAGTTATTGTAATTTACAACTCAGAATTTCTATTTTGTTCCATTTTTATAATTTATATTTCTATTGATATTGATATCTCTGTTTTCCTTTAATATCCATTCTCATACTTTAATTCTTTAGTCATGGCTCTTTTAGTAATTTGAAGATATTTATAATAGGTGACTTAAAGTCTTGGTTTGGTAAGTTTGAAATTTGTGTTTCCTGAAGGACAGTTTCTACTAAATATTTTTTTCCCTGTATTATGGGCCTTGGTTTCTTGTTTCTTTGTATGTCTTATAATTTTTGTTGAAAATTGGACATTTAAAATAATATAAAACAGCAGCTGTCGAAATCAGATTCCTCCTTTCTCAGGGATTTTTTTGTTTTTGCTGTTTGTTTGCTTGGTGACGCTCCCAGATTAATTCTGTCGAGTCTGTATTGTTTTTTCTGTGTGGCCATTCAAGTTTCTGTTTGATTATCTTAATGGTTACCTTATACTTCAACAGACATTTCCTTAGATAACTTGAACAATGCGTCCTCCTAACGAGGTAGTCTGTGTGTTGAGGCATGTCTTCAAGTTCTGACAGCTTACATATCTGCCTTGGCCTTCACTTCTTCCTTGTGCAGAGCTTCAAGTTCAACCAGAGGTGAGAGATTAGTCTTAGATCATTCCTGGGCATACACACAGCCATGCACATGAGTGTGGCCTTTTTGTCCATAGAAATATGTTGCAGCTTTTCAAAGACCTCGATGGACATCTCCTTCGCAAGATTTTCCTTTTAAATTTTTTCAGACAGCCTTTTGTTAGCCACTACTGGTGTTACTGGCTCCAGCAGCTATAATGTTATACAGATGCAATGTTAAACAATTGCTGCTGATTCATTTTAATAAACAACTAGAGTAGAAGCCTTTTTCCACTGAGTGAGCTCTGCATAGGGTCAAATAAAACAAGGCTTATAAATGGATCTTTTCCAGGGGGCTGCTGTTAAACATGTTAAATCTTGAGAATTCTCTGTCAGTATGAGGATGTTTGAATCACTCCAAACTCAACCCTCCAGTGGCTTCTAGGCTGCTGGTTTTAAGATTTACTATTATTGTGAGGCTGCTGGTTTTCTCTCTGTGGAACTGGGGAGGGGGAAATGGGAATGGGGCAAGTTAAAATGCCACTATGCTCACTGTTTGTATAAAGATTCTGCTGATTTTCTGGAATAAATCCTACACAGACTGTTTTAAGCCTTTGATTAATTTCCAGAGTTCTGAAAGTTGATTTTAACAATTTTTTTGTGGGTGTTCTTGTTGCTTTTATGGAGTAGTTTTTTGGAGATCCCTGCTTCTTCCAAAAGTGCTTCTTCACTGGCCTTTGAAAGAGGTGGAGAGAAAGCCATGTTCAAATTCAGTTCGAAGCTGAACCAATAAGCAGATGAACTCAGAGGAAGCAGGGTGCTGGTATAGAGTTGACTGGAAAGTGAAATAAAGTAGATGAGATTGCTAAGTGGAAGGCTAAGCTAGAGAGTTGTGTTATTTGGAAGGTACTCAAGTTCTTGGACCATGAATAATGTTTGAAGATTATTGTAATGGTTGTGCACAGGAGGAAATGAAGCTGTACAAGATAGGAGATGAGTTCAGAGGCAGTTGCAAAATCTACATGTGTGATGCTGAGGCCTGGCTTAACATGGTAGCTATGGACATAGAAATGCAAGGGTGAACCAGTCATGGGGCTTGGTGATGGACTGGATCTGAGGAGTAAGGGAATGGAGGAGTTTCAAAGCATGTAAATGTAGCTGCTCGACTTTGCAGAGATGCTGGTAGAGTAATATCAATGAGGATAACGGAAAAGCAGATATGTGGCAAATTTTTATTTTGACATCTTAAAGATCCCTTCACTTAACTTGTAGTCTCTTAAGCTCCTTGCAGACATGTGCTCATAAAGATTAAATGTATAGGTATTATTTATGAAAGCCTGGATTTTATGCTATCAAAAGCTAAATATCATCAAGAGGCCTCCTAAATCATATTAATTTAGAATTAATTTAGAAATTAATTTAGAAAATATTATTATTATTAATTTAAAAAGCTAAATATCATCAAGAGGCCTCCTAAATCATATTAATTTAGAAATTAATTTAGAAATTAATAAATAAAGAAGAAGGAGTAAAGTTTTTTTTTAAAAAGCGTAAAGATATTCCAAAATGTTTATTACATTGACTTACTTTTTAACATGTCACTCTCTGGGAAAGTAGATGTAAGAATCTTAAGATTTTGTATTAATGGAGTTTAATTACCGTGTGTAAAATGACAGGTTCACAGCCTTGAATGTATATTAATAGAATGTGTATTAATGGTGTATTTTTTATAAACAAAAGAGTCCTGGGTTCAAGCACTGCTTGTTACTTAGAACACAATGCTTTTCTGTCAGCTTGTGGATTAATCATTATTTTTCAAATGATTTCCCTCCTTTATTTTTCCACAGTCCTTGAGGAGAGAAAGCAATAAATGAAAAATGAATTAATTATCAATGAGATGATCACTTTAATCTATATAATTGAGAAATGTTAATTCCTATGTGGGATCAAAGTTAGATTTCTAGACTTTTCCCTAACCTCTGAACATGTCTCATTCAATTGTTCACCTCTGTACGAACTGATAATAAGGCTAAAACTGGAGATAGCAGTACATATTTCCATACTGCCATTGCACCATAGTCATCTTCAGTATTTTAAATGATTATATATTCATCAATATTTGTGTTCTTCCAGATTTTTCAAAGCATTAAGTCATAGATTTATATCATTTGCCTTTATCTGGAAGCTAAAATAATAAAAATCAGTTATGTTGTTTTCTAACTTGTCTCTGTGAGTAGAGAAGTAAATGATTACAAAAGAGTTTTCTTATAATTAATGTTTCTGCTAAAATAGTATAGGAGTGGGAAGGCTTTGGGAGGCCATTCAGGTTGTCCTCCCTATTCTTAGTTTTTCATAATTTTCTTCCTAATTTTTCTTAATCTTGGCTATTTATGCTATTTATTACTTCATCCTTTTGTTAATTAATTCATTCATTTAATATAAATTTAAAAATTTTGAGAATATACTCTGTGAAAGAATTATACTGTACTGAGTTCTATACAAAGAACATACAAAGAAGCACTATATGGAGCATTTGCCCTCCAAGAGTACAGAATTTAGAAGTAGCTAACGATAAAAATATCAAGTATGAATATAGGATCTAGCATGTCAAGAGATACTGAATTATCCATACAGAATATTACTGTTGTTTTTAGATTCAGAGAAGAAAGAAAACTATATAGGCAAGAATAGTCATGCAATGCTTCATGGACTGAGTAGAATTTGTGATTGGTTGTAAAATAAAAGGAGAATTTCTATAGGCCTAGAAGAGCCCCCTCATCCTCAGAAGGGATGGCAACATCATAAGCAGAAAGACAGAGGCAAGAATATGACATTCGGGGTGGAGGCTACTGAGCACATCAGCCTTACGGGAGCAGAGGGTTTGCGTTGAAAGGTATCCTTGGGGACGCTTTAAAAAATAAAATAATTATTATAAATTCATGTTTTCATTCAACAAATATTTATTGGATGATTACTATTATCCTCTAATAATACTGTAATCTGGGGCTGTGATACCTAATTTTTAGGGATAATATGAAGCTATGGATCTCAAACTGGGCCACTCTATGGAGATACTGTAAAGGGTTTGCAATTTCATATAGGCACCAAGCCTTGTTCATAGATTACATAAAATAATGTCTTACATATCCATTTTTATTATTTTCAAATGTGCATAAGTTTTGCTATGATTAATAAAATGGAAATTTATTGTTGCTTTTTGCTCACTTATTTTTTCAATTGACAGATCCTAAAAGTATAACTTACCTACTGGAGTTGGGCAGAGAATGTGGGATTCTTTCTTTTGGCTTCATACTTTCATGTGGAGAGACATTGATTAGTTTAACTGGGCTTCTCTCTGCTCCTGCTCACTCCTACTAACTCCCTTAGGGGAGTTAATTGATTTGTAAATTTGGGAGCAGGAACTGAGTATGTGTCACTAACTCTCTTTGTGATCTTCTCACCTGCAAAGAGAATGTGCAGTTAGGTTTAGCAGTAAAGAACCTGCTCAGGTTTGGCAGACCTGATGCTAGTCTATCTAATTCTGGGCTATAGTATTAGGAAAGCTATATTGCCCTGCTCCTAAACCACATTATCCAATATCTACTCTATCACTAACCTAGTTGACATTTTAATCCATTTGCCTGAGCCCTTTGTTTTATCTATGTGTTGGCTAACTGCTGTCTGTGGGCCCAGTCTGACCCACTGCAGGCCAAATCTGGCCAAGCTTTTTCATTTACATACTGTGTGTATCTGCTTTATTGCCACAAGAGTCACATGAGTAGTTGCCATAGAGATCATATGGCCTGAAAAGCCTAAACTATTTACTCTCTGGCCCTTTACAGAAAAGATTTGTCAAGCCCTGGACTCTTCTATAATTTGGTCAGGGAATGAGGAAGTCATTTATTGTACTTCCTAAATTCCTAAGTTAACCCCAACAGTATCATATAGGGTTTTGTAAAAACTTTTACTTTGAAAACCATGTGTTATTATTCAAAATGGTAGAAATCCTTGGTGTAAAAATGGAGTGGAGTTGGGGATGGGAGTTTGGAGGCTATTCAGGTAACATAGGTATAGCCAATGAAGTTTGAACTGTTTTGATGATTATGGAAATAGAAAAGTAATACTGGGTTTAGGAGTTATTATGAAGTGCAAATTTTACAGGAGTTGATAACTGCTTCTTTATGGTAACAGTAAGGATGATGGAACAGGAGAAAGCAAAATGCCCCCTAGAGCTCAAGCCTAGGTGACTGGTAAATATCCTGGGAGCAGTGTATACTGTATTTCCTACTCTGTCTGCCTTGCCTCTGGTCCTTTAAGTCACACATTTACTAACATCAGGAATAAAGGCTCCAAGCCTGGTTACAGTGGTCACCCAGGGCACCTCAACTGACCAACCAACACTAAATATTTGTCTATGGAATTTTGACATCAATCTAGCGTTTTGTTCTATGAACTTAGAGATGCCCGTTGTCTCCCTAGTACTTAAGTTATATCTCACTTACTTTTCTAACAGACTGACATAGTTCATCTCCTGGCCTCCTATACCTAGTTGTGAAGCCTGTTTATTTATTTATGTTTGAATATTTAATTTTTTAGTTCATTTATTTCTTCAGTAGTTATCCATTTTCTAATAATTTGTTTTCTGCCTCTTTCCAAAAAAGAATGTGAGACAGTTGGACTTCTCACATAGCAAAGAAATCCCTTCATATAAATCTTGGTTTCTTTCTTTTCTTTTTCTTTGTTTCTCTTTTTTGACTATAATTAATGCTTCCCAGAAAATGCACTTCTTAGTCTTTTAGCCTGAAGTTTGTTTCACATGATGCAGTTTTCTTCTTTGTCCTCTTGTTACTGGTGAACTACATTCTAGTTCTTTTGAGTTCTGTTGTAGATTATCTAGATCTCTTATTGAGGATTTGTACAGAGCTTATCCCTACTTAGTTTTGCTTGGCATTGGGGCATGTTTTCAGTTGCATTTGTGTTATTTTTAAAAGAGATTATTCTCGGGATTTTACCATCTTTAATTTCACCTGGGGTAGGCAAATTTCTACACAACAGTGCCAGAAATAAAAACCAAAGTTCATTTATATTTGAAATGGTATCATCACCTTCCTCAGGTGGTATTCAGACTAATGGAATTTTTTTTTCTGAAAGTAACATGTATATATAGATTAAAAAAAAAATCAAGCAGAACAAAAGAGAATATAGTCTCATTGCCCAGTGTTGATCACCAAATTTTTAATCCTTCCTTTCAGAAATATTCTGTGTGTATGTAATGTGTCCATTCTTTGCACGAATGTGAATGTACATTATGTGTTGTTCTTCCCTTTGTTTGTTTGTTTTAGCTCAACCTATCAATACCTATACATTTATTTTTCTAATGACTGAAATAATAGTTACATTTATTAAGCATTTAGGCACTTAGGCACTATGCCAATTACTTTATAAAATTTATTTTACTTTATTTCAAATTTATTTCATTAATTTTATTATATCATTCACAACCAGAAATACCCTTTGAGGAAGGTACTATTAGTGTTCTAATCTTGCAGATGAGGAAAGTGAGACTTTTCCAAGGCAACTTTGCTAAAGATGGCAGAGCTAGGATTTTGACTCTACACTCTTTAACTACTAGATTTTTCAAATATATTTCACCAAACATTTGCAGCAATATGACCTGAGATAGTTGTAAAACATAGATTTCCAGGTTCGCTATCAGAGACTTGGATTTAGCAAAAATTTGGGGAAGAGTCACAAATCTGAATTATTAACAAATGATCCAGTTGAATTTTGTGTAGTCTAAAATCTGTGGACTTCTGCATTATACGACATTGCCTCCTTGTATGGATGATGTTTATTTTTTAAATAGTCTCTTAAGGATGAATCTAAAAATAATTTCCAGTCCTTCAACGTTATATAGAGTGCTTCAGTACACATCCTTATGTGTATATTTTTATTTGTATTTGTAAGTTTAATTATAGGAAAGATTTCAAGAAGTAGAATTCCTGGGTAAAAGAGTATGCGCATTTAAAGCTTTGATACACTTTTGGGAATTTCATCAAGAACAGAGATAATCCTCTTTTCCTTGCTAATCCCTAGTTAATTCTTAGTTATTTTCCAAGGAGTAAGGATTTTAGAACACTAAAAGAGATTAACCAAAAGGTTTTGTCAACCAGTTTCTTTTATTTACTTTTTCACCCTGTAATAGTTTGCTAGTTCTGCTGTAAAAGAGTACCACAAACTGCATGGCTTAAACAACAAGAAATTTGTTTTCTCAGTTCTGGAGGCTGGAAGTCCAAAATCAAGGTGTTGATAGGGACAGTTTCTTTTAAAGGCCGTGAGAGAAAATCTATTCCCTGCCTTTCCCCTAGCTTCTGGTGGTTTGCTGGCAATTTTTGGCTTGGCTTGTGGCAGCATAACTCCAATCTTCACATGGTGCTCTCTCTGTGTACATGTCTGTCTCCAAATTTCCTCTCTCCATTGGGATACTAGTCATTGGATTAGGGCTCACCCTAATGACTGTATCCCAGTTTAACTAATTGCATCTGCAACGACCTTATTTCCAAATCAGATCACATTCTGAGGCAGTGGGAGTTAGAATTTTGACAAATAAATTTTGGGGAGATATAACTCAATCCATAACATACCCAAAATAACATTCTTAGATAGTACCCACACTAGTTTCTCAGCACTTTGCTGGTGAGATTTCTGCTATGGTTTCAAATGTTTAACTGACACCTCCAACTTTGAAGTGGCTGATCAAGAGAGGCTTAACTAAGAATCAAGGTCTATGGACATTAATTGGTCACACTTTCCAAAGGGAGACAATATCCTGACCCCCATTTACAACTCAGGTGATTGATATTGGTAAGATCTGATTACAACTTTTCTCACTCTTGACATTAAGAGGCAGGCTTTACTCCACATCACCCCCATCTCATTATTTAATAGAAGCATTAAAAGTAACAATTGTACATAATTTTTTACAAAGTAAGAGTGGTAACTATGCAAGGCATATAAATGGGGCCTTGTAGTACCATGCTCTAGGAATAATAATGGCAGTTTATCAATCCCATGTGCTCCCAAGTGAAGGAAGAAAAATTTTAGCATGGTAAAAGTCCAAAAGTTGATGCTGTCTAAATATCTGCTTTCTAAATGTCTCTGTACCAATTGAAAAATTAGCCTGAAAAAGGTTTACACCAATTCACACTTTAAAAAATCATGTATAAAAATGCCTACTTTTCCAAACTGTCACTAACACTGTGTATTACCTATAGCAGTTTGATCAAGAACGGTATATTGTGTGACTTTAACTTACATATATTTAGTTACAAATGAGATCAAGCATCTTTTCATCTAAGAAATTTCTAACTATTTTTCATGAACTCCTCCTATCCTTTGCCCACTTTTTCCATTAGGCTAATGATCTCTTTCATCTCTGTAACTCTCTTTACATAATAAAAATATAAGCCCTTTGTCATATATGTCAAAGAATTTTCCCAAATCTGTTGTTAGTCTCTTAATTTTTATGATACTTTAGTCGCCTTATAAATTTAATATTTGTTTATACTCAAATTCATCAATCTTTTTCTCTACAGCTCTGGTTATATATCTAGTTATAGCTCCTGGTTAAAGATCATTCCTATTTTAAGATTATTATTACAAGTGTATTTACTTATTATTTAATATTTATCTGGAACTTATTTTGGCACAAGGAAAGAAGTATTAATCTAGCTTTATTATTTCTTCCCAAATGACTATCACTTATCTGGCTGGCAATTATTATATAATCCATCGTTTTCCTACTAATTTGAAATATTACCTTCATAATATAATAAATTCCCTTAGCATTGGAGCTTTGTTTTTCAAATTCTCTCTTCCATTCTATTGCCTTTCAATTATTGCACCATTTATGATTTATTTAAGTATCTGATAAAGGCTTATCTACACCCTCTCCATTAGTTTTCTCTTTTCAAATTGATACCTGGCTACTGTCACACATTTATTTTTCCAAATGTACTTTAGGATTTCTTGTCAAGATCCAAGATGGAGTGGGAGGAAAACACTATTGCAATACTACTTAATTAAATTTAAGGCTAAGTGAAAGTGAAAGAATCACCATCTTTAAAATATTGAGTCATATTATAAAATAACAAGGTGTATTCTCCCACTGGAGTCCAATTTTCTGTCCCTCTCTCAGTTCTTCATAGTTTCTGTTGCCTCCGTATGTGATGCCTTCTGCTGATGCATTATGGTATTAATTTCTTATTGCTGCAATAACAAATTACCACAAACTTCGTGGCTTGAAAAAACACAAATTTATTATTTTACAGTTCTAGAAGTCCAAAATGGGTCCCTCTGGGCTAAAATCAAGGTGTTGGTAGGGCTGCATTCTTTTCTGGAAACTCTAGGGGAGAATCTATTTTCTTGCCTTTTCTGGCTTCTTTGAGCTTTGTTCATTTGTTGGCTTGTGGCTGTCTTCCCACCTTCAAAGCCAGCAATGGCCCATCAAATCTCTCACGTTGCATCACTTTGATACTGACTCTCCTTCCCTCTTTCACTTATAATGACCATTGTGATTACATTGGTTGAGAAGCGTGTTGTTTAGTCTCCACATTTTTGCACCTTTCTCTGCTTTTTTCTTGTAGTTGATTTCTAGTTTAATAGCGTTATGATCAGAAAAGATGCTTGATATTATTTCAACTCTCTTGTATTTATTGATGTTTGCTTTGGTTCCCAAAATATGGTCAATCCTTGAGTATGTTCCATGTGCACTTGAGAAGAATGTGTAACCTGCTGTTTTTGGATGAAGTGTTCTATATATATCTATTAAGTCCATCTGGTCTAATTTTTCATTTAATTCTATTATTTCCTTGTTGATTTTCTGTCTGGATGTTCTGTCCATTGGTGTTAATGGTGTGTTGAGGTCCCCTACTATTATTGTATTGTTGTTGATGTCTTCTTTTAGTTCTATTAAGAGTTGCTTTACAAATTTTGGTGCTCCTGTGTTGGGTGCGTATATATTTATAAGTGTTATGTCTTCTTGGTGGAGAGTCCCTTTTATCATTATATACTGTCCCTCTTTATCTTTCTTTATCTGTTTTGCTTTGAAATCTACCTTGTCTGATATTAGTATAGCGACACCTGCTTTCTTTTGTTCATTATTAGCTTGGAGTATTGTTCTCCATCCCTTCACTCTGAGTCTGTGTTTGTCTTTGGGGCTGAGGTGTGTTTCCTGGAGGCAGCATATTGTTGGATCTTGTTCTTTGATCCATCCTGCCACTCTGAGTCTTTTGATTGGGGAGTTCAATCCATTTACATTTAGAGTGATTATTGAGACGTGGGGGCCTACCACTCCCATTTTGTGTCTTGTTTTCCGGTTTTTTTCAGTTTCCTTTGTTTCTCGTCCCATGGTTTAATCTGTTCTGATGTAGAGCTGCTACTCTCTGTTGTTGTCCTTCTACTTATCTCCTCTGCTCTTGGTTTTGTAGCCCCTTTCCTTTTTTGGATTTTTCAGGAATGAGGGTTTTCCTGAGGATTTCCTGAAGAGGAGGTTTTGTGGCAATGAACTCCCTTAATTTTTGTTTATCTGGGAAAGTTTTTATTTCTCCATCGTATTTGAAGGATATTTTCGCTGGGTAGAGAATTCTCGGCTGTAGATTTTTGTCCTTCAGATTTTTGAATATATCATTCCACTCTCTTCTAGCCTGTAAAGTTTCTGCTGAGAAATCTGCTGATAGCCTGATGGGAGTTCCTTTGTAGGTTAGTTTCTTTTGCCTGGCTGTCCTTAATATTTTCTCCTTGTCGTTGACTTTTGCTAGCTTCACTACTATATGCCGTGGAGTTGGTCTTCTTGCATTGATAAAGTTTGGAGATCTATTGGCTTCTGTCACCTGAAGATCCATCTCCCTCACCAGATTTGGGAAGTTCTCGGCCATTATTTCTTTGAATAGGTTTTCTGCCCCTTTCTCCTTCTCTTCTCCCTCTGGTATACCTATAATCCTTACGTTGCATCTCCTAATTGTGTCTGATAATTCTCGGAGAGTTTCTTCATTTCTTTTAAGTCTTGCTTCTCTCTCCTCCTCTGCCTGCAACAATTCTATATTGCCATCTTCCAAATTGCTAATTCTTTCCTCCATATTATCAGCCCTACTGTTCAGAGCATCTAGATTCTTCTTAATCTCCTCTATTGTGTTCTTCATTTCCAATATTTCTGTTTGGTTCTTCTTAATCGTATCAAACTCTTTTGTAACATAGCTCCTGAACTCGTTGAGTTGTCGGTCAGAATTCTCTCTTAACTCATTGAGAATCTTAATGATGGCTGTTTTGAAGTCATCGTCATTTAGGTTATACATCTCATTTTCTTTGGGATTGTTTTCTGTGTATTTGTTGCTTTCTTTCTGTTCTGGAGATTTAATGTATTTTTTCATATTGCTTGATGTTGTTGATTTGTGCCTCCGCATGGAAATAGAGTTTAGTTGCTCCTTTCACTTGTTTCAGCTGCTGCGGAGGGAGGAGCAGCTGTTTATATTTCACCAACCAGGAATCCTGTCCGTAGTTGCTAACTGGGCCTGGGCCCCTCTTCGTAGCCACAGTGGCCCTTTGGATTCCCTCCTCTGCCGTGGGGGCCGTCACAGGGGGGCTTCAGGCTGCAGGTGTACCTAGGCCTCCTCCTGCCCCGCATCACCAGGGAAGCACATCCCACACACGTGTCCCGAAGCACCATGAGCTGCCGAGCCGCGGGGCCAACTCCTGGGTCTGCAGCCCTCCAGGGATGCAAACGCAACCTGCAGAGAACCCGCCTTCGGAAGAGGGGTCCCCACAACGCAGACGCCCGCACGGAAGCCACACAGGAGCGATCCCCTCCCGCCCCCCCCATTGTGATTACATTGGGCCACCTGAATAATCCAGAATAATTTCCCCATCTGAAGATCCTTAATCACATCTGCAAAGTCTCTTTGCCATGTAACAACATATTCACAGGTTCTTGGGATTAGGACGGGGACATCTTCGAGAGGCCTACCACCGTTATCAACGCTCCTTTCCCTAAGGCTGTCCTACTGTCACTCATTCTTCCCTCCCACTCAAAGTCTCTTCCTGTTATTTTCTTATTTTTCTTATTATTCTATATTTATGTTGTAGTCTTCCTTATTTGAATGTCATTGTAAGTCTTTAGGGGATACTTTTCTTGATATTGTGGGACATGTCAGAGGAATAAGATCATTTCCAAAGCTTTCACCTGCTATGAGTCATTTGAAATTGTGAGTCATTTCTAACTTCGAAAGAGGCATAAACCCACACTCCCTTGTGTTAGTGTTATTTTTTCACATTATCAGAAAAAGAACTCAGGAAGTAGTAAAAGTATGCAGGTAGTTTGTATCATAGAACTAACATACTTCTAGTCCCATTGTTTTATTTACATAACATCTTAAAACTCATCTAAGTCAAGCCACTGTCTTCTATTCTCAGGAGATGACTTGTTTTGATCAGACTAGGCTTAAAGACTTCCAGTGGCAGAGAACCCGCTTCCTGCTAAGCAGCCAATTTCATATGGTGAAGCTCTAATTGTTAGAAAGCTCCTCTTGAGCTGAAATCTCTCTTCTTTTTACTGTCTCTCCATCTGCACTATTTCTAGTCCCTTACGGATAGAGAACAATTCCAATCACTCTTCTATCTTTCAAATACTTGTGATACATGCTTCCATGTACCTTTTCTTCTTCAATCTTTTCTCATATGACATGGGTTTGATACTCAGCACTTTCCTTACCCATGTCCAGAAAAAAACAGTCAATTTGGACTTTGCACCTCCTCATATATAGGCCCCAGTGCCAAGCTGAGTGCACCAGGTGTTGGTTAAGCTGCTTCGGTTTCCCCTATGTGGTTAAGAATAGAGCTGTGTTAAGAGGCAAGTTCACAGAGATGCCCTGTCAAAGTAATCTAGAAATCCTCTAGGTCACCTTATGTCTGATGAAAAACCACATCGTTGGTGTTATTGAGAAAAGACTGCTTATACCTGGGTCCCTGATTATTGCTAAGGTTTTTCCTAAGTCAGAGGCCAAGTATCTTTCAGCCCTTTTGATGAATAAAATCTTGTACTACCTTACAAATGATGGTCAACATAGTACAGTTAGCCTGTCTTTTACCAAATTACAAAATCAGATCATTCCCAATTCTAATTAGCACAGAGGAAAGCAGGGCTGTCACTTTCTCAAGTCCAAATATCATACTCGATTTAAATCAGCCAATGTCACATTCTGTATTTAATTGGTATATTAAACTCTGACTCATGCTGTCAGCTTTAACTCCTAATTCTTTTTTCCTGATATTGTTAATCTATATATCACCAAGATGAATTTTCATAACTCATTTCTGTACAGAACCATAGAACCTCATATTTAATCACTAATAAACTTTGACTTGTTAGATTCAGCTACCACTGACGATTTTAAACTTTTGTAGGAACACAGTTAAACAACGTGTGAAAGCATGTTATGTAGACTTTTTATTGCTAATGTTTATTTTTCTTGGGGGGCATAATGTTCTATTATTTTATGAGCCTCAGTGTGCATCTTTTGGAAGAAGTACTATTTGGTCCACACATTGCACAATCAACTACAGCAGGTAGGATGAAGCTGACTAAGCATCGAAGCTACACATCCCCTTAGGAGTCGTGAAGTTAGGCATTCAGGACCTTAGGGACTGGTTTAGGATTCAGGGCCAGAACATTATTAGTCCCTCGGAAGAGACTGGCAGAGAACACAGTCCTAGGCATGCTACTATTATAAAAAATCAAGCACAGAAACAAGTCTGGGATCCTGGAACCAGGCATTAGAATAAAGATAGAAGCTAAATATCAAGAAAAAAGCAAAAACTGCTATAGCCAGATTGGAGCCCAATTTTGTTAGACTAGGTACGATGGAGTTTTGATGGTCTGTCACAAATTGTTGGGCCACAGTTCTTTTAATCCCTCTGGTCCATTACCAAGATTTATCATCAAGAGTATATTGGCAATTAACCTGTATATCAAAGTCCGGATTTCCCACTGAAAGGAAGAGGGCTTGCAAAAGCTAGGAAGTTGGCAGGGCTAGATACTACCTAGTAATGTGTGAATTTTCTTCTTTCCCTAAGCTCTGGCAGTAAAGATCTTTCCATAGCCCTTTTTATCTGTGATACGATAGCATGAACACTAGATTTGCTGTTACAAAATCTAGGTTAGAGTCCTGAAACTTCTGTTAACCAGCTGCTTAGTATTGGACAAGTCGCTTAATAATTCCAAGCCTTAGTTTCTGGATGCGAACAATAGTCAGCATTGCTAGGCCTGTTGTGAGGGCTAAATAAAATCATCTGGGTAAATGAAATACTATTCATTTTGTGACTATAAAACACTTCATAAGTGTAAGTTTTTATTTTTACAGTAGCTATTTGAATCTGTGATAGTTTATTTTTTGTTTTTGAGGAAGATTAGCCCTGAGCTAACTACTGCCAGTCCTCCTCTTTTTTGCTGAGGAAGCCTGGCCCTGAGCTAACATCCGTGCCCATCTTCCTCTACTTTATACATGGGCCGCCTACCACAGCATGGCATGCCAAGCGGTGCTGTGTCCACACCCGGGACCTGAACCGGCGAACGTGTGAACTTAACTGCTGCGCCACCGGGCCGGCCCATGATAGTTTTTGAATGACATTGTTTCAGATTTCATTCACTTGACAAATGTTTCTTAAGTGCATACTATATGAAAAAGAAGGTCATGGTTCTTGCCTCCATGGCTCTTTAATTCTAGTGGAGGATGCAGGCCTTAAAGTACTAACTGAAATCTTAATTATTTTATGTATTCATTTTTTAGCATATATTCACAGAGCCCTACTATGAACAAGGCATTTTGCTAGGGGCTAGACAAGCATGACTTTAGAAATTAACCCCATTTATCTTATAGATTAATGGGATTATGTTTAACCTTTGGTTTATTCTTCCACATCTGGTTATATTAATGAGCTAACTATCTGGATCATTAATGCATTTAATGAAATCATTTGGCACTGAAATTCTGAGATATTATAAGAGACCATGTTAAAGGTTTAAAAAGAATCAACATGTACCATGACTAGAGCATTTTATGATTCTCTCATCAAAGTTACAATGAAAGGAAATGAGTTTGTTTTGACATGACTTACTCTCAGTAACCTCATGCTAGTATTTGAAAATGAGTTGGAACCGGCCCGGTGGCGCAGCGGCTAAGTTTGCATATTCTGCTTCTCCGCGGCCCGGGGTTCTCAGGTCTGGATCCTGGGCGTGGACATGACACCACTTGGCAAAAGCCATGCTGTGGTAGGCGTCCCATACATAAAGTAGAGGAAGATGGACATGGATGTGAGCTCAGGGCCAGTCTTCCTCAAAAAAAAAAAAAGAAAAGAAAGAAAGTGAGTTAATTGGGAGAGGAGTAGGACTGGAGGCAGGAAGACTAGTTTGGAAGCTGTTCCAGCAGTTCAAGTGAGATACAATGGTGGCTTGGACTAGGGTGGTAGCAGGGGTGGAGAGAAATGAATGTGTTTGAGATATAATTCAATGATAAAGTATGGGACTTGGAGACTGGGCATGATGTTGAGGAAGAAGGAAAATTGAAGAATAGCTCCCAGGTTGTTTGAATGGCTGGTGTATGGAAGGACTGTTTACTGATGGGAAACAAAGAAGAGAGAATGATTTGAGGAGAAGTTGACAAAATGTTTAAAGATTTTTTTAAAAAAATAAACATGAGAATAATCATGAATGCTTTGAGAAAGATCAATATGAGGAGAGACTTATCCTACCAGATAGTAAAATTAATTATAAGGCTTCAATAAACAGTGTGATTTTGGTACTAGAATAGACTGACATATGGGACCAATTAGAAACCAGAAACAGACTCAATTATTTATAAGCATATGGTATATACTTATTTTCACAGGAATTCTATTTCAAAAGAAATAGTTGAACATGTAAACAAAGGTATGTGCACAAGAATATTCCCTTAAAATCAAAACATTAAAATTTCTATATGATAGGATTAACTAAATAAATTATGACCATGTGTACATTGGAACCTAACCTTAAATTTATCATGTAGACATATATTTGTCATTGAAACTTGTTCACAATGCATTACTAGAGGTAAATATCAGATTAGAAAACATTACATGTAATACCTCTACATATTTGATATATAATATCTTCATGTAAGACTTACAGAAAACCCCTTGAAACTTTATCCCACTTTGGGTGGGAAATTATAGTGCTCTCCTGAAGATTTCTATAGAATCTACGAGGTATCCAATCTCACTTCTCATGATCACCTCTTGCTGCAAATTCCTGTTTGTGTAGAACTCTTGATTTCATTCATTATTCTCATCTTGTGTCTGTCCTTGACTCTGCCCCGTGACTACTGGAATAGATAGCATACCCTGCTTACTTGTAGTCAGAAAGTTTGTTCAGGAATATTCATAGCAACATGGTTATTAATAATAAAACTCCTAGGAAACGTTTAAAAGTCCACTGTCAGGAGAACCCATATATGAATTGTGGTATACCTATACAGTGGACTCCTGTACCACATTAAAGATAAATGAAACTCAGAAACATAATATTGAGTGAAAAAAGTCATAGAAGAACAGGAACATTTTTTACTATACTTATGAACTTCAAAAGCACATAGTACAAAACAGTTTATTCTTTATTGATACTTACATATATAGTTTCATTTTAATGACAATCCAGGGAATTATCAACACAAAATTCAGAACAGGATTTAGCCCTGATTGGGGAGGGAGGGGGTAGGATTGGAAAGGGGAATTTGCATGGGAGGGGGCGGGTTTCAACAATAATGTTCTGTACCTTAAACTGAGTAGTGAACACATATGGATTCATTTTATTATTTTATTATCTCACATATCCATCCTCTTTTGAGGGATACTTGTCAGATATTTTGAAGCAGTCTGGGAGGATATACACCAAAATGTTACTATTAGTTATCTGAGCATGCTGGGTTTTCAAGTGATTTTTTTCCTCTTTGTTTGTATTTTCTAATACTTCTCTAATAAATGTATATACTTCCTTTTTAAGAGAAAAGCAAACTAACTCATCCTGTAAAATTTCAGAGTATTTTTTGCACCTTTAATATCCTCATAATTCTTTATAAACACATAAAATTCCAACTTAACCAAATCCATGAAGAATGGGTTGTTCTGAATAATTTAATTTTAGGATGAACTAGAGTTTAAGCTAGACACTTTCTTTTCATAGACTCTTTACAATTTTATTGTCTTAATCTCAGTTTTTTCACTTTTGATATGCAAAGCAGTAGACAATAACAATAACCAAACTGAACAGCAAAGTAATTTACATCTTAAAGAGGCATAATCATTTCCCTGTTCGTTAGATTTGTTAAAAAGGACATTAGAGACTGTTCCGTTGATCAGTAAATATTTATTGAGCACCTAATATGTGACAGGACCTGTTTTAGATCCTGGGGATAGAGTGGTGATCAAGACAAATTCCATCCTTCATGGAGTTTACAGTCATCTGATATATTCACGACAGTGTTTCATACATAATTTTATCAATAAACAGTTCTACTGAAAGATTTCCAGTAATGAGAAGTTCCCTCTGTTGCTTTCTAGTACTATATTTTAGCTAATTGTTATGTAAGTGCATTTTTATTTTAAAAGATAAGTGATATTTTTAATTCATAGAAAATTATTTTTTTAATTGACCCAAACTTGGCCTCCTTGTCTTATAAACATTGGTCTTTATTCTGCCTTTAAGAACTTTAGATTCACCTCAGCAATTTCTCCCCTCACCTGCTTTGTGGGGTAGCTCTTGAGGGATATCCTCTCAAATATGTTGAGGAAACTATTATGCTGCTATAAGGCTTCTGCAGGTTAGAACACTGCAGTTCCTTTCATCATTTCTTCTGTGACATGGTTTTTAAATCATATACCATCCTGATTGCTTTCCTCTGGTCGCTTTCTACTTTGTCACCCTTTGTTGTTAAAAATAAATTACTCCCAATTTCCTGCTTTCAGTAGAGTAGAGTGAACATAATTGACTCTTTGATGTGTGAGGGTCTGGTATGGTCTGAAAGCAATTACACTGACCTTGAATACTTATTCTACTGTACTGTAAATATCATTATAGAAAAAATAGGAGCTTGTATTAAATCTTTACCAACCCTTGGATAATCTTGGAAGATTTTTTGAAAATGAGTTTATTTTTTTCTTGTCTTTTTCTTTTGATAGTGAATTAATCTTTATAAAGATAACAAATATCAAAAATAAAACATGATTAATTATAAAATTCATCGTGCAGAATTTTCTTCTCTAGTAAACTATGAACTTCCTGAGGGCAAAGTTTACGTCTTACTGTAAGTTTTAAAAAATCTCCAGCACTTAGCACAGTCCTAGATATATGAGAGATGTCCAGTAAGTAATTGTTGGCCAATTAATGTCTTCTATAAGAACCTAAGATCTTGTAAAATGAAATGAATTCCAATTTTCAGAATATATTGAAGAATCAGTAGTATATAATTGGACCTTAATTTTATCCTAACCAGAAAAGAGTAACCTTAGTAGATTAGTTAAAAGTATCCACACACACAAAAAATACTGATGTGTGGTGTGAGAATACTTTTACCTCTAAATGACAGAAAACCCGATAAACCATGGCTCAAACGGTAAGAACTTTATTATTTACTTAGGGAGCTTGGAGAAACCAGTCCTGAGTCTATTTGATTATCTCAATGATATCATCAAAATCCCAGTCTCTTTTTATCCTTCTGTTGCCATTCTTGGCCTGGTACTTTTTTGATCGTAGGCTTATTGCCTTATGGTCACAACATGTCTGCCTTAGCTCCAGGCATCAAAACTGTATCCATAGAGGAACTTGAGCATGGCCAAGGCTCTGAAAGAACCTCCTTGTATGTCTTTTCTCTTGGGAAAAATATTTTTCCAGAAGCCTCCCAGCAAACTTCTCTTTATATCTAACTGTCCAAAATTGGCTTTCTCTAAGAAGCAGGCAAAGGAGCGAGTCTTGGGAGCGACTACTGATTAGGTAAGCAACAATTTATGCCACAACTAGAAAATAGATACATATTACAAAAAGAGATCATGAACTTTACTTTGTCAGTAATAATTTCAGGGGAACCAAATTATAAGGACACTTGTAAAAAGATCACTGATAATATTGGGCTTATATGATTGTATAACTTATTCAAACAGATGAATCATCACCTCTCAATCACTCTTGGAAGAACTGAAGAACCTGATTATCTTTTCTAGTTTTTATAAATTAAACAGGCTGTGTCTTTATCACAAAACTATTTTTATTTTTTCTCCTTCCTTTCAGGAGTCCTATCCAAAGAAGAGGAATTACACTATGGAAATTGTACCATCTGCTTCTCTGGATACATTTTCTTCAGAAAATGAGAACTTTCTATGTGATCTCACGGACACAGCAGTTACAAAGAAACCTTGTTCCTTAGAAATTGCAAGGGCCCCTTCACCAAGAACTGGTAATATTTCTTTTTCACAGTGGATCAGTTCAATTTTCATGCTTGTATATGTGAAGATGTATTATTAATGTTTTGATTTCCCACAATATTTTAAAACTGAAAGTGCCCCATTATAGTCTCAATAATTGTTTTTTGCATTTTGAAGTGAGTCCAGGTAAGTCAGGGTGTTTTTGGGTTTTTTTTTGTGAGGAAGATTAGCCCTGAGCTAACATCTGCTGCTGATCCTCCTCTTTTTTGCTGAGGAAGACTGACCCTGAGCTAACATCCGTGCCCATCTTCCTCCACTTTTTATATGGGACGCCTGCCACAGCATGGCTCACCAAGTGGTGTCAAGTCCGCATCCAGGATCCGAACCGGTGAACCCTGGGTCACCGAAGTGAACGTGTGCACTTAACCGCTGCGCCACCGGGCCGGCCCCAGTTAGAGGGTTTTTGATGTGAACTTTCTTAACTTCATGGCAAGAGCCCTCCTGGGAGAGGTGCTGCCTTGGTGAAGACATTTTTAATAGTGAAAAACCTTCTAGGTCAGATACAAAGCTTTGGGTCCTTCAGAACTTCATAGCAGATTTGGTAGCAAATGTATTTTAATATACTTTCCCGCATGGTATCTATTTTCAGGTTATCAAAGTGTACTCATCTACTTTGTATATTTTATATCTTTATGGTATTTTCAGATATGTTAATTTATTTATTTGCATTGTAAACTAGTGAACAAAGCAAGCAAATATTGTGCCCATTTTATAGATAAGGAAATTGGAGTTAAGTGTCATTTAAGATCAATACATGGTGGGGCCTTTGCTTGAACATGAGTGTTTGACTATTATCATATTTGCTTGCTTTTACTTAACCACTACCTCTAAGAAAGAATGCAGGGTAGTTACATGAAAGTGAGGGAGGGAGGAAAGTTACAAGCAGGTGGTCAACATATTCAGTGCTGCAAAGGAATTATAAGAGAAGTTCTGAAGAGAGGCTGTTTTTGATTTGACAATCCAGTTGGTACTTATTTTTGAAAAGTGAGTTTTAGAAGTGATGTGATAAAACCAGATTTCTGGAAGTTAACAGTGAGACACTGGGAAATGGGAAATAAAGGAATGAGAGTGGAGAATATAGATTACCCTTTCAAGAAGATTAGAAGAAGAGATATGATGGTAACATGAGAAGAAAGCGGTACAGGGGAGATATGCCTACTTTATTTTAGGGTAAGATTAGATCAAGTTTAGAGGTTGGAGGAATTTGCTGGTGGAGACCAAGGGATTGAAGACAAAGAATAAGTAGAGAGAACAGAATGGGTAGAAGTTAAGACTGAGCTAGTCTAGGAAAACACAGACTTTGCTTCCCTCAGAGAAAAGAGAGACAAGAGCATGGTTATGAATATAGAGAAATTCTCTAATATGTATTTCCTAATGGAGTCAATTTCTGAGTAAGAGATAAAAGATCATTGGCTGAAAAGAAGAGCTAGATCTTGAAAAGCGTTAAATTAAAATTCAGAAAAACCATTTTAGATAATAAGCTATGGAATTTGATAGAATTTTTATAGAAGTGACCAAATAGGTTTTGAACAGCATTGAGGCTAGGGTGTTGTATGAATCATAAGCATGCAGAAGGAAGATTTTTAGGATGAGGTAACAGCAAAATAATGAAAATAGTTAAAATTTACTTAGCATATACTATATGCCAGATGCTGTTCTAAGTACTCTGTACACATTTTTTTCATATAATTCTTACAATACAGTAAGATAAAAATATCATTATCCCCATTTTAAAGATGAGGACACTGAGGCACTGAAATATTAGGTAATTTCCCAAGGCTACATGTTAATAAGGAATGGATCTGAGACTTGAACTTGGATTGTCCAGCTTGTGCTCTTAAACAGCATGTCATACTGCTGCATTATGTTAGGAGATGAAGTGGAGTAGAAATTGTGAACCAAGTATTGAAACCTTCAAGAAATGTGAAGATATGACTTGAAGTCCACGTATGATAGCAATAAAATCAGAAAAAGAGTGTTATAGGATAGCATGATCTTCAGATGAGCAGCAGATTTTGGAGGAAGGCAGAACTGTGATCCCAAACTGTGGGAGTTGGTAAGAATGAAAAATCTTCCATAGGAGAAATACTGAAGGAAATAGTGGGGAAATCAAGGGGAAAGCTCAGTTAACATAGGAAAATGGAGGGCATATATGTATGAAAAGGTAAATGAGCTTTAATTAAGGCACAGGTAGGAGTGTGTCAGGGGTGGTGGACGCAGGAATGAAAGAGTCGAAGAAGACAGGGATTTATTCATTAAACAATTAAAAACTAATTGAGTTCCTCCATGTGCCACGTACTGTGCTACATGCTAAGGATACAGGAATGAAAAAGACATGGACACAAGTAAGAAGAATGATTAGGCTCAGAGGAACTCCCTTGCTGAAAACAAATAATCATGCTAGATAAAAATACAGGAAAGAAAAACTTCTTAAAAAGCATCAAAAAGGTGATAGGAAAATTATATAAGTTGAATAACATTTAAATTAGGAACTTCTTTTTATTATTAGGTTACTAAGAAATAATCAAGCCAAAACACTGGTGAGGGTGGGAAGCCAATTGAACACTAAAGCCACTTTTGAACCTGTTGTTGAACTTTGATGTTCAGGGCCTCTGTAGGTTTGTTTACAGAAAATAAATCTCTGTGCCTGTCCAACATACAGACTGCAATAGTAAGTCTTTCCTCCACAGAGCTGGGACTCCAAGGGCTACATTGCCACGGTAATCAGAAACAATCCTGCCCCATAACCCCTACCACAAAGAGACTTCAAGGAAAGGTGATTTGTTGTGAGCAGAACAAGGGGGAAATTCCTGAGGAGCTGTTACCACAAACTGGTCCTCACACAGATTTGCACCCAAAATTTGTATCACCTAGATGGTCCCCAAAACTGCAATCCATGAATTTAGTTTAAAGTAATACCCTCAGGCATCAAGCAGAAGTAAATGTAATCACTCTAGAGAGAAATGTGGTCTCTTCCTAGGCCCCAAATAATTCCTATACATACTTTTTTCAATTGAAATTAGTGGTTTACAATAATTAAGCCTACAAGGATTCCCCAAATAGAAAATAACAGAAACAAGAAAGAACAGATCCACAAATATTGGAATTATCAGATGCTGACTATAATATGACAATGTTATTATAAATAAAAAATAAATTTGAAGGTATTTTGAAGAATAGAAACTGTAAAAAATGACCTAGCATATTTGGGAGGAAAAGCAAATTAGATTAGATTCAGCTCAAGAGAGATTTTAGTGAGCTGGAAATTAGGTCAGAGAAGTTTTTCAGAATGTTGCATAGAGAGACAAAGAGATGAAAAATATAAAAGAGACACTAAGAGACTAGGAGGATACCCTGAGAAATTCTCACTTGTCTAATCACAGTTCCAGAAGGAAAGGAGAAAGAGGGAATGGGGCAAAAGTAATATATTTGATTTTCCAAAAGGCACAGACATGCCCTTACACTCATATGGAGGCAGAGAAGTGAACAGTTAATTTCAACAGAGTATAATAAGTGCTAAGATAATGTTACACAAGGAGTGCTTTTGGATCAGGAAAGAGGAATATTTAACCCCACCTGGGAGTTTCAGGGCAACTTCGTAAAAGAGATGATGTCTGTATCAGTTATTTATTGCTATTTAACAAGATGCCCCAAAACATACTGACTTAGAGTAGTATCAGTCATCTGTTTTGCTCACAAATCTGCAAGTTTGCCCAGGTTCATTTGACAGCAACAGCTTGTCTGTGTCACATGAGCTGGGGTTGCTCAACTAGGGGACAGAGGACCCACGTTCAGGGTGGCTCACTCACATGGCTGGCAAGTTGGTGTTGGCTGAGAGCTTGGCTGAGGCTGTAGGCTGGGGATCGTTTTTCCTCTCCATGGACTGCTTGGGTTTCCTAACGACATACTGGCTGGATTCTGAGAGTGAGCATCCCAAAAGAAATACGTGGAAGCTGTATCATTTTATTCTCTAGCCTTAGAAGTCGCAGATAATCACTTCTGCTATAGTCCTAAGTCCTCTCAGATTCAAAGGAAGGGAACATGGACCCCGTTTCTTGACGGAAGGGGTGTCAAAGTCATTTTGTAATATAGGATGGGAAATATTTTTGCTGTCATTTTTGGGAAATGCAATCTGCCATGCTCTGCCCTCTGGGCACAATAATTTATATCCTTTTCATATGCAAATTACCCTAGTTTCTTCCTTCAGGATCCCCAAACATCAGTCCATTACCACATGAGCTGCAAGTCTAGCTTCAGATGTGCAAGAGGCTTGCTGGTGAAGTTCTTATCATGCAGGTCCTTGATTACCTTTGCTCTTGGCAATGATGATCTGTGAACTAAAGAGACAAGTTGTTGGTTTCCTCTCCCACACACCCAACATATAATGGTGGAGCAGGCACACGAAAACCACAATTGACATTTCCATTCTAATACTGGGAAAACAGGTCACACAGCAATCATGTCTGTGGCAATTCTGAATCTAATCAGGCCCTGTTCTTTGACTGAGGCTTGGTTCTATGGTGTAGGAATTGTTCTTTGTGGCTCTTGGTTCCACCCTCTAGTCATTCTTTCTTCATAAAAAGTAGCCTATGCTTACAGCTGAGTATCTTTTTCACCTGCTTTCTGCCTGTAAAAGACCTCTTTTCATTTGGTGCAATCTCTGTTCCTTCCAGTCCAAGCTGATATAATTTCTTTTAAAACTTTGTAGACTTTTTGTGTTCCAATTTACATTCCATTCCGTTAGACAAAAGTTTATATTCCATATAAGCTTTTCTTTACCTTGGGCTTCTGTTGAGACTTCAGTAAGACAGTGTCTTTAAGATTCTTAGAAACCCTATTGTTAACAGGGAGGATCTCTGAGACACACCCTTAAAAATCTTTAGAGGATCTTTTGTCTGGCTTAAAGGTTATGAGGTACCACCTGAGATCTTTCTTAGGCCTTAACAAGTGATCTTGTAGTCCCACTCAGATTTGATCATTGACCTTCTTGATTTAAGAATTGTTTGCAATTTGGAGCAGCTGGAAATAAGAAACCAGTTTCTTATTTTTTTTTTTTTTTAACGCAGAAATTCCTAGTTCCTTTTTATTTAGCAGACTTTCTTTAGTTCTTCTCTTTCTGTTTGCATTTTCTCATACACAGCTAGGTTGCATTTTAAGTATTCTGCATGGAAATCTTAACTAGAGCATAGAGTCCATTTGGTTCATTTTCTGTTTTCCATCTTACTGCAGATGTCAACGTGGCCACACTTTCCACTACTACATAACAAATGACTCCTTGCTTTTGGCTTCCAATTACATTTGCTTTCCTTTAAGCCTTCACCAACAGCTTTCTCATAGCTCTTTGGTCTCCCATGAATCCTCTCCTTGCCCCTTCAAGCTTTCACAATCACTCTCTTTGAGGCCCTTCCAGCTTCTGCCTGCTGTCCAGTCACAAAGTTAATACCACATGTTATAGATTTTTGTTATGACAGCACTCCATTTTCAAGTATCAAAATCTGTTCTGGATATTGATTGTTGCATAAAAAACCACCTCAATACTCAGTGAGCTAAAACAGCAACAATCATTTATTTTTCTAATACATCCACAGTGTGAGAAGGGCTCAGCAAGGACAGCTTCTTTCTGCCCCAAGTGATATCAACTGGGGCAGAATGACTCGGGACTGGAGGATTCATTCTTGGCAATGATCCTTACTCATATGGCTAGCATGGCCTACTTAGACTTCCTCATGGTAAGTGATGGCTCTAGGAGCAAGCATCCTAGGAGAACGAGGCAGACGCTGTATTACTTTTTATGATTTAGCCTTAGAAGTCAACATCCCTTTCATTGTAGTCAAGAGCCTATATTCAAGTAGAGGGAATTTAATCCCCCCATCTCCTTTATGGAAAAGTGTTAGTAAAATCACATTATAAGAAGATACTCTTGAAGCCACTTTTGGAAAATGCAAACTTCTGCAATGCTTGAGTTGCTTGTTATTGTTATTGTTTCTTAAGTGGATTTGTCATGTATGGCTATTATTGTGTTGAGGTACTTTCCTTCTATACTCATTTTATTCAGAATTTTTATCATAATTGGATGCTGAATCTTGTCAAATGCTTTCTCTGCATCTATTGAGATGATCATGTGATTTTTATTCTTCATTTTGTTAATGTGGTATATCATATTGATTGATTTGTGGATTTTGAACCATACTTGAATCCCTGGAATAAATGCTACCTGATTGTAGTGTATGGTTTTGTTTTTGTTTTTGGTGAGGAAGATTGGCCTTGAGCTAACATCTATTGCCAATCTTCCTCTTTTTGCTTAAGGAAGATTGTCGCTGAGCTAACACCTGTGCCAGTTGTTCTCTATTTTGTATGTGGGATGCCAACACAGCATGGCTTGATAAGTGATATGTAGGTTTGCACCTGGAATCTGAACTGGCGAACCCCAGGCCGCTGAAGCATAGCGCACTAACTTAACCACTACACCACCAGGCCAGCCCGTGGTGTATGATGCATTTAATGTATTGTTGTATTTGATTTGCTAATATTTTATTGAGAATTTTCACATCTATGTTCTTCAGTGATATTGTCCTATAATTTTCCTTTTTTGTGTTGTCATTGTCTGGTTTTGGATTAGAGTAATGTTGGCCTCATAAAATGAATTAGGAAGTGTCCCATCCTCTTCAATTTTTGGAAGAGTTTGAGAAGGATAGATATTAAATCTTCTTTGAATGTTTGATAGAAGCCATCTAGCCATGGACTTTTGTTTTTTGGGAGGTTTTTTAATTACTGTTTCAATCTCTTGCTAGTGATTGATCCATTCATATTCTCTGTTTCTTCTTGATTCAGTTTTGGAGATTGTATAATTCTAAGAATTTATCCATTTTTTCCAGGTTATCCAATTTGTTGCTGTATAGCTTTTCATACTATCCTTTGATAATCCTTTGTATTTCTGTGGTATCCATTGTACTTTCTCCTCTTTTGTTTTTGATTTTATTTATTTGAGCCTTCTCTCTTTTGTTCTTAGTGAGTCTAGCTAAGGATTTGTCAATTTTGTTTGTATTTCCAAAGAACCAGCTCTTAATTTCACTGATATTTTCTATTGTCTTTTTAGTCTCTATTTATTTCATGTATTTCCACTTTGATTTTTATTATTTCTTCCTTACTACTGATTTGGAGCTTTGTTTGTTCTTCTTTATCTAGTTCCTTTAGATGTAATGTTGGATTGGTTGAGATTTTCTTTTTGTTTCTTGAGGTAGGACTTTTAGTAGGGCTTTTATGTACTGCTATAAAATTCCCTCTTTGTACCGCTTTTGCTGTATGCCATTGATTTTGCTGTGTCGTATTTTCATTTTTATTTGTCTGCAGGTATTTTTCGATTTCTCCTTTGATTTCTTTGTTGACCCAATAGTTGTTCAATAGCATTTTGTTTACTCTCCAAATATTTGTGACTTTTCCAGGTTTATTCTTGTAGTTGATTTCTAGTTTCATATTGTGGTCAGAAAAGATGCTTGATGTTTTATGTCAATCTTCTTAAATTTATTGAGACTGGTTTTGTGGCCTAATATATGATCTATCCTGCAGAATGTTCCATGTTCTTTCAAAAAGAATGAGTACTGTACAGTTTTTGGATGGAGTTTTCTGTATAGATCCAGCCCATCTGGTCTAATGTGTCATTTCAGGCTAATGTTTCCTTATTGATCTTCTGTCTGGATGAATTATTCATTGATGTAAGTGGGGCATTAAAGTCTCCTACTATTATTGTGTTATTGTCAATTTCTCCTTTTATATCTGTTAATATTTGCTTTATGTATTTAGGTGCTCCTATGTTGGGTGCATAGGTATTTTTAAGTATTACATCCTCTTGTTGGATTGATCTTTTTATTATTATGTAATGCCCTTCTTTGTCTCTTGTTACAGTCCTTGTTTCAAAGTCTATTTTGTCTGAGATAAGTACTACTACCCCAGCTTTCTTTTTGTTTCCATTTGCATGGGGTATCTTTTTCCATCCTTTCACATTCAGTTTGTCTTTGTCTTTAGATCTGAGGTAAGTCTTCTGTAGGCAAAATATATATGGATCTCGTCTTTTTATTCATTCAGCCACGGTATGGCTTTTTATTAGAGCATTTAGTCTATTTACATTTAAAGTAACTGTTATGGGTATGTACCTATTGCCATTTTGTTCATTGCTTTCATAGTTCTTCTCTATTCCTTTCTTTTTCTCTTGCTCTCTTCCATTGTGGTTTGATAACTTTCTTTAGTGTTATGTTTGGGTTCTTTTCTCTTTATTTTTTGTGTATTTATTTCAGATTTTTGGTTTGTGGTTACCATGAGGTTCATATATAATAACCTATGTAAACAGCAATCTTTATTAAGTTGGTGGTCTCTTAAGTTCAACCCCATACCAAAAGCCCTTCACTTTTACTTCCCCCTCCCTACGTTTTGTGTTTGACATCATATTTTACCTCTTTTAATTTTGTTTATCACTTAACTTCTTATCTCAGGTATAGATGATTTCAGTACTTTTGTTTTCGACTTCCATACTACTTTATAGGTGGTTGATCCACTACCTTTACTATATATTTGCCTTTGCCAGGGATATTTTTTCTTTCATAATTTGCTTATTCCTATTTGTAGCCTGTTCTTTTCCACTTAAAGAAGTCCCTTTAACATGTCTCATAAGGCTGGGTTAGTGGTGATAAACTCCTTTAGTTTTTGCTCCTCTGGAAAGCACTTTATCTCTAGTTCCATTCTGAATGATATAATCTTTCTGGGTAGAATATTCTTGGTTGTAGGTTTTTTTCCTTTCATCACGTCACTCCCTTCTAGCCTATAAGGTTTCTGCTGAGAAGTCAGCTGATAGCCTTGTGGGGTTTCCTTTGTATGCAATGTGTTGCTTTTCTCTTACAGCTTTTAGGATTCTCTCTTTATCATTAATGCTTGAAACTTTAATTATAGTGTGTCTTGATGTGGGCCTCTTTGGATTCATCTTATTTGGTACTTTCTGTACTTCCTGTACCTAGGTGTCTGTTTTCTTCCCCAGGTTACGGAAGTTTTCAGCTATGATTTCTTCAAATAAGTTCTCTGCCCTTTTGTCTCTCTCTTCTCCTTCTGGGCCACCTATAATGTTAGTATGCTTAATGTTGTCCCAGAGGTCCCTTAGACTATCCTCATTCTTTTTTATTTTTTCAGTTCAGCTTGGGTGATATCCTCTACTCCATTATCCTGATTGCTGATCCATTCTTCTGTGTCATCTACTGTGCTGTTGATGCCCTCTAGTGAATTTTTTGTTTCCATTATTGTATTCTTCAGCTCTAATTGGTTCTTTTTTATATTTTCTAATTCTTTGTTGAAATTCTCAATGTGTTCATCTTTTCTTCTCCCCAGTTCAGTGACCATCCTTATAACCATTAGTTTGTGCTCTTTATCAGGTAGATTGTTTATCTCTGTTTTGTTTAGTTCTTTTTCTGAGGAGTTGTCCTGTTCTTTTATTTGGAACGTACTCCTTTGTCTCTTCATTTTACTTACTTCTCTGTGCTTATTTCTATGTGTTAGGTTGATCAGTTAGATCAGCTATATCTCTCCATCTTGGAAATGTGACCTTATGTAGGAGATATCTTATGGGTCCCAGCAGCATGCTCCTCTTTCATCATCCATTCCAAATGCTCCAGGGGTGTCCCCTCTGTGGGCTGCATGTGCCCTTCTGTTATGGTGGGGCTGCTACTGCTGCAGGTGCACAGGTATGCTGGGCTGGCCCTGAGTCCGGCTAGTGTGAGACCCAGCCATGTATGGCTGCTATCAGCACTGTTACGGGGTGGGGCAAGCCCCCAGCATGGCTGACTGTGAGGTCTGGTAGCACACAACTACCGTGAGTTTGCTGGTGAGTGACTTAGGTCCCCAGTGTGACTGGCTGCTAGGCCTGGGGATACACAACTACTATAGGCCCTCAGTGTGGCTGGTTGCATGGCCTAGGGGTGCTTGGCTGCCTTGGATATACTGGTGGGCAGGGAAGGCCCTTGTGGAGCCTGACTGCATGGTGCTAGCTATTGCTAGCTTGCTCTTGGCTGGGGCAAGCCCCTGGCATGGGCTGGCTATGTGGCCCAGGGGTGTGCAGCTTCCTCAGGTGTGCTGATGGAAGGGTCAGGTCCTCAGTGTGGCAGGATGCACATTGGTGTGCTGGGAAGATCCCTCTTGAAGCTGGCTATGCAGTGTGTTGGTGCTGCTAGCTCACTTCTAGGCATGGCAGGCTCCCAGCACACTGGCTGTGGGGCAACGTGTGACACTTTCAGAGGTGTTGGTGGGCAGGGCAGATCCCCTGTGTGGCTGTTTGTGAGGCCCTTTGGTGCAAGTCTACTGCAGGCTCACTGGCAGACAGGCCTGTCCCTTCAGTGGGCTGCCTGTGATGCCTGGCTGTGCTCATTTGCCTTGGGTGCTCTAGTGGGCAGGGCAGGCCCCTGTACTAACCAGTTAGATGAAGGATTCCAGTGGTGCCTGCCAGTATCTATGTCAACATGGCTGAACTAGGTCACAATAATGGCCGCCAGTGTCTCTGTCTCTGGGAAGATGGGTCCACCCCTCCTGCCTCTCCTGGATGTGCTCCAAGCTTAGTAAGTGAATCTGTTTTACCAATGGGCTATGCACTTTTCTGTCTGTGGTTTTGTGCTGGTTTCCTGGTCAAGTGAGTCTATGTGTGGGCCCATTAAGAGTAGGTTTTTCTTTCCCTAAAGTTCCATAGTTTTCCTGGGTGTATTTCCTGTTGGTTTTCAAAACCAGGTGTTTGGCGCTCTTGTCTCTCTTGTGCTGGATCTAAGGGCCAGGTGCCTAATGTGGAGCTCAAAGCCCGTGCTCCTCTGGGAGAAGCTCTGTACCTGTGAGATCACCCTGGCTGTGAAGTGCCACAGCTAGGGTGTGGATTTTTCCTCAACAGGACTGTATCTCTGTCTTTTCCACCCCTGTCTATGTTGTCTCTTATTGTGGAGGTTCTTTTCATCCATTCTCCAGATTTCTCCCAGAGGAAATTGTTCCCCAGGTAGTTGTAGGTTTGTTGTCTTTGTAGCAGGAGGCGAACTTAGGATCCTCCGATACTTCCATCTTCCAGACTCCCCGATTGGTTGTCTTTGCAGTTTGAGCTGTGATTGTGAATTTTAGGGGTGAGGGAGTCCAGAATTAAAATGGAAAAATTTTTCTTTTTAATGATAGGAATAAAGATGAACACAAGTCACCGCAGTTTCTGTTCCAATTCTAGATGAAAGCTTATTTGGAACCCCACAGAATTTCTCTCTGGAAGTACCATAGCAGGAAGAAGAGAGGATCAACATAACTGCCTTCTCGCTGGATGAAGAAACAGTTTGCATCATTTTCCCCTGTTGATTCCATTAACCCACAGCTTAGATTTTGCATGGATCCAACTACTTCCAAGTCTCCCACTGTGCTATGCCTAGTCCCTCATGACCTGTACTTAGCTTTACCTTTTTCCTTCAGGGCCAGCTAACTAAGCTGATGAACTCAGGGAAGTTACTGACCTCTGTTGGAGTTACTGATGTTTTTCCTTTGTTACTAAGCCCTTTATTGACTAAAAGTAGGACTTCCAGATGTGGAGCCTCGTCTTGATGCACATGAGTCTTTTAGAGGCCCTCAAATTGAGCTGGGTGGGTAGCTTCCCTTCAATTCCTCATCTGCTCAATAAATATTTATTGAGTACCTCTGTTGATCTAGGCATTGTGCTAAATGTTGTAGAAGAAACAGAGGGAAAGGTATAATTTATGATATTTAGGAGCAGAGGAAGGTCTTAAAATTAAGGGTAATAAGTGCAGTGAGAGAGGTGAGCATAAGGTGTTCCATGAGGGTAGAAGGGAAAGGAGGGAGTGAAAACTTACTGGAGGAGGTGCTGCCTGATCTGAGCCTCAAAGAAGGAAGAGTTAGATGGATGAATGGGAGGTGTATAGCTCTCAAGGCCAGGGGACAGTGTGTGCAGAGATCCACAGGTGTGGAAGAACATAGTGCATTCAGAGACTATGCCCAACTTAGCATGGTTAGAGCATAGAATATTACTAGGCTAAAATCCATAAAAGAATGAGAAGTGACATCCAGAAGTTTCGATTTCACCCGACAGCAGAAGTGAACCACTCAGACTTTAAGCAGAGAAATGGCGTGATAGGTTTTTGTTTTAGAATCATCTGTCTAGCAACATTGTACAGAATAGCTTGGACAGAGATGAGGCTAGAGGAGGAAGACTAATTAGGAGATCAATGTGCAATCTGAGCAAGAAATGGTAGTGGCCAGGACAAATGCAATGCCTGCAAAGAGGGAAAGAGGGAACAAAGGTGAGAGGTATATAGGACTGAAGCTCATCCCTTCTCCTCTTGGAGATTCCGACATCTGGGAAATAAGTAGCCAAGGGAACTAAATAATTATATCTTAGGAAATGTATTCTATAGTTTTTGGTTAACTGTGTTGGATAACATGTCTAAGATTTACAGACGAAATGGGGATTTCTACACATGCAGGAACTGCATTCTGAAGCTTTCCTGTGGAGAGAGAGAGAGGAGCAAACGAGAGAGAGCTGCTGAAGGGATGACTGGGTCTTTAGAGGGGCTGTTGTGGGTTGTATTGTGTCCCCTCTCCCAAAAAATATACGTTTGCATCCTGACCCCTAGTACCTCAGAATGTGACCTTATTTGGAGAATTTGGAGATAGGGTCTTTCCAGATAATCAAGTTAAAGTCTTTAGGTAGGCCCTAATCCAACATGACTGGTGGATTATAAAAAGAGGGAAATTTGAATACAGAGATAGACACACAAATAGGGAAGATGATATTGAGAGACACAAGGAGAAGATGGCCATCTAGAAGCCAAGGAGAGAGACCTGGAACTGATCCTTCTTGCACAGCCCTCAGGGGGAACCAATCCTGCCAACACCTTTATTTCAGACTTCTAGCCTCCAGAGCTGTGAGACATAAATTTCTGTTGTTTAAAACATCCAGTTAGTAGTACTTTTGTTGCAGCAGCCCTAGGAAATGAATACAGGGACTATAACTGGATATACAAATTTAATATATAAAGGGGAGGGGCGAATGAGGATGCCTGAATTTATGAGGACAGACCCTGTCTGGACTGCTTATCTTAGAGATTAAGCAGTTTGAAGATCTTGGTTGTGACTGGCCCTGTCATTCATGGATATAGAGTATGCATTTTCTCAGAAAATCAGTTAAGTATGCATGTTAGTTCCCTTTCTGTGGTTTCCTCTATTTATTAACTAGAAGAGCTAGTACACAATATATCCTTTCCTGACCACAAGAAAAATTTCATGATATCCACTGGTTTAATTTAAATATAAAAGCAACTTATTAGGGAATATATATTTAACAAGATTTTACAATTTAACTAGAAAATGAGGGATATTCTTTCTAAGGAGAATCTTACTAATGCCTCAATGACTACAAATTTCAGGTGGAATAAAGAATGATATTGCTTTAGTAGTAGGTTCATTAAATAAAGCTCAATAGAAATCTAGTCCTTGCTTGGTAAATTTACTGTCTAGGACTCATGTTTATGCAGCCAATATTGAATCATATTTGTTTTCCTTATTGCATCAAGCAAAGCACCTTACATAATCATAGTGATGACTCAATTGCATAAATAAATGAATAACTAAATGAGTGAATGAATGAATGAATATTATCTTTAGAAGAAAATGGCTGTAATGAGAGAAAAAGCCCCTATGAAATAGTCAGATGCCATCAAAGATAATGTTTTCTTATTTGCCTTTCATTTATTTTAACCTTTACAGGGGAATTTTTCCATTTTATGGTAACTAGGCAACCTGTTATTTTGAATCACTTAGAACAAGCTTTGCACACCATGAATGCTCAATAAATCCATTTTGATTAATGAGCAATTTACAACACCACCAGTGAAAACGGTTTCCAATCCTGTTGGAAGAGAATAGATGATCTCTGGTAAAAAGGACACAATCAATAGTTCCATGCTAGGATAGTGTGGCTCTTGCTTACCTCTATTCAATTTGCTAATGTGTTTACTGGACTGTGGTCAACCTGAAATGAAAATGTTATGTGATGAATAATCCTCCACACCCCACTACACCTTCCCCAATATCCTGAACTAGGTAGTAGGATGGGGGTGATTCTGTAACTTATTTATACCAAAATATTTTTTGAAATGGTGAAGCTTTCTTAATTCTAATGCCAAAATTTTGAAATTAAAAGAATTCAGACTGGACTAGGACTAATGTTTATCTCTGCTGTGTAAGTAGGTAGTGTCAACATGATTTCTGTGAGTATGTTTAAACTCATTTAAGAGAGTAAACTATTTTTAAGCCCCTTGGAAGCATTCTTTTACATACAAATACTGGGCTTCCTGATAAGAACCATTTTTATCAAAGAGCAATTATTTATTTGGCATTTGCTCTGTGCTCAGTGCTGTCTTAGTCATTTATTAAAGCAGATCTCTACATGGTAAATTTGTAACCCAGTGTTAGTTTATAGAGAGCAATGAGAAAAAAACTAGGGCAGCAGTACCTGCAGTGAAATCCTAGTAAACTAACTACTCTTTCATCCATATGGACGCTTTACCAATTTGAAAATATAATGATCTCAGTTTGCTCAAATTGATGGAAATTGGGTATATTTGGCAAACAACATCATAAACAAAAACAAAATTATACTCTTTCCCTCAAATCAGTTTTACTTGTGCTATATATGAATAACATGAATTGTAGAATATTACACTTTTTAAAACTACAATGAACTAGTATTAAAGTGATGATATGAGGGATATAGATGTCATTTATGGTATCCTATGGAACAGAGTTCCTTCTACAGTGTCAGAATATGTATAATAAGGAGATTTGCTGTTAGTGCCACTGAGTTGATTCCAACTCCTAGCAACCCTTGTACAGCAGAGCAGAGCCCTGCCCCGTCTTTTTGTGCCATCACCTCACCTTCTGGTGCTCTACCAGACAGTGCTCTGCTGCTATTCATAGGGTTTTCATGGCCAATTTTTTGGAAGCAGGTGGCCAGGTCCTTCTTCCTAGTCTGTCTTAATCTGGAAGCTTCACTGAAACCTGTCCACCATGGGTGACCCTGCTGGTATTTGAAATACCTAGTGACATAGCTTCAAGCATCATAACAACAAACAGCTGCCACAGTGTGACAACCAACAAATGGGTGGTTCCCTGACTGGAGAAATGCACCCAGGCCTCAGTGGTGAGAGCATTGAATCTTAACCAACAGACCACCAGGTAATAACGAGGTAAACATTTATTAATTCATAAATTCATGCTCACCAAATTCAAGCAGGCCCTCTACACTGTGTCACATTCCTCTCTTTCTCTACTCTACTCCAACCTCTGGTACTTTTTCCTACCTTACCTCTCACTCTCAGCAAATGGCCTCATATTTTAATTAATAAAGAAAATTGGACACATCAGATGGAACTTTGTTAACATCCTCCACCAAATCTACAAATACAACTGCCCCTGCACCTTTCTCTTGTCTGTCCCTCCTGTTAAAATAGAAGGATTTTCCTCTAAGTTCCATCCTCTATGCTCCATTCCTCTCATTTCCTTTGATCCTTTCATTCATTCCTTTTCTGTCTTGTGTTTTTAATTATCCTCCTCCACTGGATCATGCACATTAACATTTAAATCTTAAGTCTTTCTTATCTGAAAAACAATAACAAACAACAAAAACAACTAGCAATGAAAACAACAAATAAACAACTGAGAAGTTCCCAAGTTCCCTGATCCCACTTGACTCCTCAGCTACTATTCTCTCTATGCCCTTCACATTCCTAATATGTTCATTTTCTTCCTTCTCTTTCATTTCTCAGCCTGCCTTAGTCATATTTCTATTCTTCACTGCTCTGTTGAAATGTGCTTTCTAAAGGTACCAATGACCTTGATGTCAGAAAATCCAGAGAACATTTCTCAATTCTCATTTTTCTTAACCTCTCAGCAGCATTCCACAGGTTAGTGACACTTCCATCTTGACACCTTTTCTTTCCTTTGCTCTCCAAGGAAAATTTTCATCTTATGCTGTTCCCTCTCTATTTTGACGGTTGACATTTTTCTGCACGACTCTGAAAGTTGTGAGTTCCTCAAGGCTCAGACAAAGTCCTCTCTTTTCTTTTTACTTTTTCTCTTCCTGAGTGATCTCATCCATAGTACAGCTTCTGTTACAATCAACGTGTTGAAGATGCCCAAGTATTTATCTCCAGTCTAGACCACGTCTCTCAACTCCAGGCTCATCCTCCCATCCATCCATCCATCTACTGAATATCTCCACCTGGATGTCTCAAAAACACTTTGACCCTAACATATCTAAAATTAAACTCCTAACTCTGCCCCCAAACTTTTTTCATGTTCCTTATTGCAATAAATGACTTAATCATTCACCTGATTGCAGAAACCTGGGCGTCATTCTTTCGATCTCTTTCTCCATTAACTCACATGTTCAATCAATCATTAGGTCTTGTGGTTTTCAACTGGAATAGGTAGTAGGATGAGGGTCATTCTATAACTTACTATTTATCCCTAATTATTCCTCAAATCTATCTGTTTCTCTTAATCTCCACCATCACCAACCACTTTTCTGGATTATTTTAATAATACAATATTATTTGCTTTGTTTGCCTTCCTTGAATTTATTATTCATCTCGCAGCCAAAGAAATCTTGAAAATCACAGATCTGATTGCATCACTTCTCTGATTAAAACCTTTTAGTGACTTGTCATTGCTCTTAGAAAAATGACCCAAATCCCTAATAAGGTTTAGAAGACTCTGAATGATGTGCTTTCTTTTCATCTTTCACCAGTTTCCATCTTCCCACACTGGCCCTCTTTAGTTCCTTTTAGTTCTTTAATAGGGGCAAGCTCCTTCCTACCTGTGGGCCTTCACATGCCTGAACAAATGTATGCTCCTACTGTCCCCTTTGTGGGCACCAAACACACTCATGCCCCAGACTAAGTATATGCATGATTCTGTTTTCTACTCTTCTAATTAGCATCTTCTAATTTTCCTTTCCTTTATAACCCTTGCTTTGATTGAAATTATATAGTTATTTTTGGATTATTTATTTTAATATCTGTTTCAGTTGTTTGTCTTACAGAGTTCAAAATCTTGTCTGCCAGTTTACTATTGTAACCATAGTGTCTAGCAAAGCCATTGCCACATAAGAGACACTCAATAAATATTATTGAAAAAATAATAGTACCTAATGTTATTTGAATACTTGTTTTATGCATATTAGCTTATTTAATCTTAAACTATTTATGAAGTAGCTAGTGTTATCATTCCCATTTTACAGATAAGGGAAACAAGTCACAGAAAAGTTTAGAGATTGCTAGAAAATGGCAGTTCTGGAATTTGAATATAGGATATTTGGCTCTAGAGACCATATTCTTAACCACATGCATTATTCACTAGTTAGTTGTTTAATTACTTAAACATGCAATTTTGAAATTCTTTTGAACTTGACGGGATAGATCCTGATTTTTTTCTTTCAAACCCATCGAAAGAGTTGGAAACTTGTTCAGTGGTTTGTGATAAATCGACACTGTGCCCATGTGTGGAGTGGTACTGGGGGATGTTCTAATCAATCTAAAATAAGTGGATGAATTGGAGACAACCCAAAAGTCAAAACAAGTGAATGTTTAAGTAATAATGATACATTGAAAGGATAGAACCATCCATAATCATTAAAATAATGTTTTCAAATAATATCTAATTATTTAAATTTTCATAATGGTTGCCCTTCAAGAAATATCTATTGAATGAATGAATGTATATTTACCATTTGATACAAATTTAGTTGAAAACTAATATTATGTATGTATGTATGGATGGAAAAAAAGGACCAGAAAGGTGTCATATTAACAGTACTATCTCTGGGTGCTAGGATTACATGTGATTTTTACTTTCTTTTTCATACTTTTTGGTATTGCTCAAATTTTCTACAGTTAACCATATTGCTTTTACAATTAGAACATGATTAAAAATAACTGAGTCAGCTAGAAGGTTAAAATAGATCATGTCAAAACAATTCACATCTACCTAATTAATGTTATATTGTAGATGATTTCCCTCTTTGAAGAAAGAAAGCTGAATAGACTGAGAGATATTGTCTGTAAAACACTGAAACTTCTCCTGCAATAGCCCTTCATCTATTAAAGATACAGGTTTTAACTTATGTTTTTGCTCATACTTCAGAATATTTTAATTTAGATTATGTTGTTTGGTATACCGGTTGAATACTTGACAAGAGTTATTCTCAATGCTCCTAAAAGAGGAAATTATTATTATAGCTCATGGGAATTTACAGTTGTGTAATTTCAATCCATTCTAATAATTAAGCTGTTATTTCATGGGCTGTATTAATTTTGTTCTGTTTAGCAGCTGTTACATACAGCATTAAATTGGAAATAACATTATACTGAAAGTATAATCTTAAAGAAATCTTGCATAATGTTTGTAGTCTCATATTTAGCACCTCCCCCCCAACCCCCCACTGTCTAGACATGTCAGATACATCTACTGGAAAGCTCACTAATTCATTTTCTATTCTTTTTCGTAGACGCTGTGTTATAAATGCACTATTATACTAAGACTATTAGTTCTCTCTTTAGGTACTCCTACACTCTTAATTAAGTAACATTAGCAAAATTAACTGATAGCTAACTATAGTCACACTATACATTTTAAAAGTAACAATTTTACATTAATATATTTTATTCACGATTTTATCCAATATATTACATTGTACATTTATATTATAATACATAAATTCAAGAAATTCATCATAGATTGTTTTTCTGTTGGTCTCTCAGGCAATTTACAAACAATGGAAAAGAAAAAATACCTTATTCTTAGGTATTATTTTTGGGTATTAACAGACTAAGTTTAAATAGTTTAGAAAAATAGAGAATTAAAAGTGATTTTATTTAATCTCAGCCAAGAATTCATGCACAAAATATTGCCAGATCTATCATTTTATCATATTTATCATCATATCTCCTATTGCAATTGAGGAAACTAAATTAGAATAGATGAATAGTTTGTTGAAAGAAATGAAAATTCAGAAGCAAATCTGGCATTGAGAACTCACTGTGACTCTCAGCATAGTATTCGTTACCTCTTCCCCAGTGCTCCATCATACTGTTTAGAACTGTCTTTTCATAGGATCATTCATTCATTCATTCCTTCATTAATTGGTTCCACAACTGTTTATTGAGGACTTAGTATTTTCCAGGTCCTGTAGGTGTATGAGGCAGAAAATAAAGAAGATATATTAGAAAGTAATAGGAGAGGTTTTGTCTACAATACATTGCAAAGTAAAATCATAAAGCATTGTAGATACTTGGAGTCAAGAGGATTCAAACAGACCATTATTGCATCCAGAATTTGTATTTTACTGCCAAACTTGGCCATGTTCACTCTCTGTGGGAGGTCCTATTCTGCTCTTTATGCACAGAACTCAGAGAAAGAAATTGCAGGTGCCATTTAATCACATAGGTATTTCTGTGCTTTTAATTTCTATAGAAACATTCAATTCATTAGCAAATAGTCATCTAGTGTTCTCTGTGTCTCTCACCTGTGAATAGAGGAAATGAAAAGAAAATAATGGAAAGCTAAAATTTGTGCCATGAACAAGTCAAAAGCAGTGAACCAGTTAGCATTCCTTTCCCTAGAAAATTTAAAAGTAAGCAGTCATTAAGTCACACTCAAGTATGAGGATCCTAGATCATCATTTCAACTGAAGCATACTTTGATTACTCTAACCAAGTGTAGAAAAGAATAATTTGTCTAAATTCTGAGACATAGCAACACAGGAATCTTTCTGAACCCATGAGCTCATTTTAATATCTTTTAATTAATTGTTTCCCTTAGGAAATCCTGTTGGGTTCATATCTCTATGTTTCTATGAACATAGAGATATTTTCTTTCTTTTTTTAGCACGGCTAGAATTTATAATTTTCTCATTTTATATTTTATCCATCATCGATTTGATGCATTGGAAAATAGGGGGAGGGTTGCTTTAAAATAAGCCTGACACACCCTGCCAAGTTGATAGGTCATGCTATAATTCTATAATCAGAAGAATATATAATTGATTTAATACATTAATTGATAGAGAATAGAAACAAAATAGAAAGTGGAACCTAAACGGCAGTCCAGCTGGTGACTGGACCCAGAAATGAGCAGGATCTGTAGGGAGACTGCATCCTTCAGGGTAATGGAGTCTAAAGGAGCTTCACTCAAAGTGGGAGCCAGAAGTCAGGCCTGCTGAAAAGGTGCAGCTGGGGGTGTTAAATTTCCAGATGATAAAGACAAGGAAGGTGGAGGTTTGTGTTCAGAGAGTAACTAAAGTGGGCTAAAGAACTACAGAAACAAAGATACTTAAAGATGCTTGATTTTTTTTTGTTAAAAACATTTCTAGTAACAATTTTTAAAGGAACACCTAAATATTAGAAACATAATTTATAGCTTTCAAAACAGTAATGAGGGTGCTGCCCAGTGGCACAGTAATGAGGGTGCTGCCCAGTGGCACAGCAAAGTTTGCACGTTCCACTTCGGGGGCCCAGGGTTCTCTGGTTTGGATCCCGGGTGCGGACCTACACACTGCTTGTCAAGCCATGCTGTGGCAGGCGTCCCACATATAAAATAGAGGAAGATGGGCACGGATGTGAGCTCAGGGCCAGTCTTCCTCAGCAAAAAGGATTGGCAGCAGATGTTAGCTCAGAGCTAATCTTCCTCAAAAAGTAATGGTAAATAAAAGAATAAAGGAATCTTTATTAATTAAAATGTCCCTAAATTTAGGAAAAAAGTGAAGCCAAAAGTAACCATGGCAAACCAAACACACACAATAGAAGATAATTAGTGAAAGACAAAGATGATCATATTGGATGTAATTTTTAAAAATCTTGCTGTATGGTTTTTACAGGAGTCAAACCTAAATCAAAATGACTCAATGGGGCTAAAAAACAAAACATCAAGCAAAACCAGCCTAAAGAAAGGCATTGAAGCAATATCATCAGTCAAAATATAATTGAAAGTCAAAAATATTAAAAGAAATAAAGAAGGATACCATATAATAATAAAAGGATAAAGCACAATATCAAGAAGTAATAAACGTCATAAATTTTAAAACTCATTTCTCACATATAACTTTGCCTTGAAATTAAAAGCCAAAACTGATAAGACTTTGAGAAAAACTGAAATCCATAATTTGTGTAAGATTTTAATATACCATACTGCATTCTGAATATTGATAACTGAAGAAACATAAGAATATAGATTATTGAATAACACAATTAGCAAGCTTGATTTAATAGACACAATAAACAACACAATAGAACTCTGTAGCCATCAATAGAGAATACATGTATTCCTTTCATACATATATAGAGCATTTAGAAAAACTGACTGCTTACTAGGTCACTGAGGCAGTCTCCACATATCAGAGAATCAAGCCCCAATTTCAGATTACAATGTAATGAAATTATGAATCAGCAATAAAATATATAAATCATACTGTATTTGATAAAGTTTTTTTCTGTATTGGATGGCTTACAAATTATAAAAGAAATGTATGCTTGTGGTACTGAATAAAAACCTATGATACAATACATAATTTAATAAAAGCAGTGCTAATTATTTCCCCCATTTTGCCTGACCGAATTGTCCCCACTTCCTAACCCACCTTCATTTAAACAACTCAGTATATATACCTTAACTGTCTCCTTACACATACAAACATGGAAAAGCATATATATGTATATACATACGGGGTTTGTTCCTTTTTACCAAAATAAAATCATACCGTACCCATTAGTTTACAACATTATTTTTTCTTTCATTGTAACAATTCATAGAAATTGCAGTTGTCTGCAAGCAAAGACTGTCCTCTTTCTGTGAATTAGCTGTAGAAACCGGTAGGTCCTCTCTCTGCAGTCACACAGTTTGAGAGGGCTGGCATGCATGAGTTCTAGTGGACCAAGGAAGGCCTGGGGCTTTCCTAAAATGATCAGGGCTTCCCCATTCCTCTCACTTCTCCTCTTCCACCTTGCACACACTTAATGACTGGATCAGTAAAGAGAAGAAGAGACACTGGAATACAGTATGTCACAAATTTCATGATGATGGCAATTATAATTTGCCATGGCAGAACAACCTGAAATAGCTGTTTGTTGTCTAAAAAATTTTTTTAAAGATAATCAAGTGGAAAATAATGAGGTACAGTCAGCAATTACATAGTAAATTTGATAAGAAGTTTGCTCTCAACAGTCACAAAAAGAATCAGTGAAAATTATTTGCTTAAAAATCAGAATTTAATGTTCAATAAAACATTTTAAAACAATTTTTGGCAGGACCCAAGCTTGTAACTTAAAATTATGCAATATCCTTCTGACTTTTCTATTAATAATACTGAATCAGGGAACTTACTTAACTTGGGCAGATATAGTTTTGAATCTGAAATTATTTAATGTCAAAGTCAAATCAATTCTTCTAAAAGTAGTGAAACAATTTTGTCAATATAGATGCAAATATTAAAGGAAAATTGATTTTTTGGCACCCAATTCAGTTACTTGAAAACTTTTAAGTATGTTTGGAATAACTTGGTCATATGAATCTACTTTTTCATCTGTAATTTTACAAAATCTAAGTACAGATCATGTATTTCCAATGAAATTGACATATGCTGGAAGTGTAAATTACATTTCAGATTATGAAGATTTAGTACACAAAAAGAAATGTAAAGTATTTTATTAGTAATTGAAAGGATAATATTTTGGATAAATTGGGTTAAGTAAATATATTATTAAAATTAATTTTATCTATTTTAAAAACCTTTACAAATGTTACTAGAAAATTTAAAATTACATACGTGGCTCAAATTATATTTCTATTGGATAATGCTGCTGTAGAGAAAATAAAATAATTCAGTCTTTTCTCATGTGGTTTATCAAAATTAGGTATTTATATTATTTTCTAGAAAAATTTCTTTCAGCTTCACAATCTGTTACTGGTACTGTCATGCTGATTTTTAGGATTGTTGTCAAATTTGATAAAACCCCTCTTTCATTTCTAAGCTGTAAGTTTTGGAAGAATTTTCCACACATTAACTTCTGCACTTTTCAAATCTTTCTCTCCAACTACACAAATATTTCTGGTACACAAATATTTCTAGAGCACACTCATATCACAATATGACTCGTATTGCAATGGTGCTTTAGACCTTGCAGTCCCATACCAGGTGAGCTGGCACCGGAGGTGGTAGAAGTATTCCTAGAAGCCGTTCTTACATCTGGACTGTTCGTGGAATGACTTCGAACCTTGTAAAGATCCCACTAAACCCAAATTAAATGTATCCCAAACTCATCTGCTCCTTAGCCAGATCCCAAAAATGTCTGCAGTAATACTACCCAAAACGCAGAGAAGTATGGAAGCAGAGAAATTGAAGTTGAAAGAGACAGAGATCTTAACTTATTGCAATTAAAATATCGTACTTTTACAAATTTACAAAAACGTTTCCAGGGCCCCCCACAACCTTGGAACTGGCTCATAAAAGTGCTGAATCCTGAAATTTAAGCTTTAATATTTGCCTCTAGGTGTAAACCTTTTCTTCTATAAAAATGGAACCATATATATTTTCCTGCATATTGCTTTTCTCACTCAACACTATTTCAAAGAATTTCCTTCGTCAGTTTATATCAATATTCATTCAATTCATTCTTTTAAATGCTGCATAATATATGATGGTATTATGTATCAAGATTTATTCCACGTCTATTGTCAGGATTCATTTCATTTTGAATTATTTTTCCACTATTAACAAAACAGCAACAAACATCATCATGCACTTCTCTTAAATGGAGGTGCTTTTATTTCTGAGATAAATTTCAATGTGGGTCAAATGTAAGTATCATACATCCTAGTTACCTGGGAATATTCTCTTCTATGCTTGTTGACCTGGCATAATTGTTACTAGCACTCTCTTTCACTCTCAAAAATGTCCCAGTTTGGAAGAATGTTGTGTGCATACCCTAGTGAAAGGATATGTATATTTTAATGTCAATAATAGTAGCTAATATCGTTGGGCACTTTTATGTGCCAGACATGGCTTCAAACACTTTGCGTGTATTATCTCATTGAGTTTCCACAAACATGCTATTCTTCTTTCTTTTTTTTTTTTTTAAAAATCGATACCTGAGCTAACAACTGTTGCCAATTTTTTTTTCTTTCTGCTTTTTCTCCCCAAATCCCCCCAGCATATAGTTGTATATTTTAGTTATGGGTCCTTCTAGTTGTAGTACGTGGGACACCGCCTCAACATGGCCTGATGCTTGGTGCCATGTCTGTGCCCGGGATCCGAACCGGCGAAACCCTGGGCCTCCATAGCGGAGTGCTCCAACTTAACCACTTGGCCACCGGGCTGGCCTCTATTATTACTTTACAGATAAGGAAACCGAAACACAGAGAAATTAAACTTATCCAAAGTCACATTGCTAGTAAGTGTGGAGTGATGATTTAAACCCCCAGAGCCTGGCTCCAGAGTGGGATAAAAAACCAAGCCCCAGGACTGAAGGGGTTCCCAGGATGTAGGACTTCTATTTTAAAGCTGAGAAAGAACCTAGCAAACCAATGTAAGCTGGTCATGCTATCCAGAGGTACTGACATTAATGCTCTTGCTTTCCAAAATGGCTGTAGCTGTTTTTGTTGCCAACAGTAGTGTGAGAGTAACTTTTCCATGCACAACTGTGATATAAGTCTCTAAGATAACTCCCAATTATTCAACCTCCTGGTATTTATGCCCTCATGTAATCCCTTCCCTTTGTGTGTGAACTGGACCTAGTAACTTGCTTCTAATGGATAGAATGTGGCAAAAATAATGGATGTCACGCCGAGATCAGGTTACAAAAAGCTCTGGCTTCCATCTTGCTAGCTCTCTGTTGCTCTCTGGCTTACTCATTCTGATGGAAACCACAGTCCATCTTGTGAGCTGCTCTGTGGAGATGCCCACATGCCAAGGAACCGAGGGAAGCCTCTAGTCAACAGCCAGTAGGAAGCTAAGATCCTCAGTCCAACAGTTCTGTGAGAATCCAGTGCTGCCAACAACCATGTGAGTGAAGCCAACTGTTTCCAGTCAAACCTCAGATGAGACCACACACCCAGCTGACACCTTAATTGTAGCCATCTCTGTTTTTACTGGGGGATAATTCTTTCTGTATATATTTAGTTAACAACTGATATACTTGATTTCATTGTCATTTTACATTTCTTATTTATTTTTTCTCTTATTTTTAAATTTTTTTATTGAAGTATAATTGACACAATATTATGCTAGTTTCAGGTATACAATGTAGTGATTTGATATTTTTATACATTATGAAATGATCACCATACAACGTTATTACAGTATTACTGACTATATTCCCTATGCTTTATATTACATCTCCATGACTTATTTTATAACTGAAAGTTTTACCTCTTGATCCTCTTCACCTATTTCTGTGGTTTCATTGAGTTGCTAGTAATTTTCCCCCTTTATTTGTTCAGGATTTTTACTATTATTTATTATAATAATAATGTTTACCTTCCTTTCTACAATCTCATAACCAAATATATATTTCTCTAGCCTCAGATGAAAACAAGAAGTATATGTTTCTCTAGCATCAGATAAAAACGAGATACCAAATGTTTACCCTACTAAAGCAGTCTCCTTCCTCACTGATAGTTCTCTTGCCCTGTGTATTAGTTAGGATTTAAATTTGATGGCTATAACAGATATCATAAATAAATATGGCTTAAACAAGGTAGGATATTATTTATCTTTCATGTAGCAGTCTAGACATAAAGAGTCCAGGGGTTATATGGTGGCTCCATAAGCTCAAGGACCCAGGCTTCTACATTGTTCCTCTGCCAGCCTTAGGTTAGCATTCTCATTCACACCTTACCCTTACCACATCACATTCCAGCTAGAGGGAAGAGGAATTAGGAAAAGGGAAAACCATACCTTGTTCCTTTAAGGGCATAATCTGGAAGTTGCACCCATCCTTTCTGCTTAGCTGGAACTTGGTCACATGACCAATGATTCCTGCAGAGGAAGCTAAGAATTCCAGGTAGACTTGGGTCTAGCTAACTGAGGATTCAATTACGATAGAATAAGGGAAGAACAGATATTGGGAGACCACTAACAGGCTTTGACATTCCCCTATAATGTGGAACTAACGCGTCTACTTCTTCTGTCTTTCCTGCAAAAACCCAACTTCTGGAATTTTAATAGAATATCTAATATAGCATTTCTCATCTATTTCAGATTGTTTATTTAGAATACTTATATTAATTATTTAATCATTATCAGAGAGTCTATCAGATAGATTTATAGTTAAATAGTTATAGTTGGATATATAGTTTTATTTTTCATCATTTTTTCCTTTTATACGTCACCTATCTTAAGTCTCTGTTCTGTCCAGAATTCTTTCTTAAGTATTTTCCTCAGATGATAATCCGTTATCTTCTAGTTTTCAGGGTTGCAGATGAAAAGTTTAATACCAATGTCTTTGTCCTTTTTAAATAATGTATACTTCCCTCTGGAAGCTAGTATAATAAACCTTTTATCCTTGACACAGAGATTTTTCTAGTATATGACTATATATGTGAATCTTTTTTTGTTAATCTTGCCTGAAACTTCTACATGCAGACTAAGGATTTTATTCACTAAGAGAATTTTTAATTGTACTTTTTAAATTATTGCTATGTCTCCATCTGTTCCTTTTTCAGTTTCTGGAATTCCTGTTATTTGCATAATAGGTCTCCTGGATCTCCATATTCATAAATTGTATCATTTTTTTTTTGCTCTGTAGTTTGATATATTTCTTCTACTTCCTGTTCTAGGGCACTAATTCAATTTTCAACAATAAACCCTCCATACTTCTAGTCATCTGAATTTTTTTTGATTGGTTACCTTTTTTCCCATAGTCTTTTTTTATAGGCTGTACTTTAATATTTTAAAGCTCTTATATTATTATTTGTGTTAAAAATTCTTATCTGTCTCTACTAGCAGCTCTATTGTGTTAGAGATTCATTCTCAATTTTTTTTGTTCTGATTGCTGGGCCTTGTTAGGCATTTGTTTGTTTTGTGCTGTTTGTTTGTTGGTCTACTCCTCAGGGCTTAGGTTTAGTTGCTTCAGTGCCTTTACAAATGGCAGTCTCTAGAGTAGTTAAACATTTAGAATTCTCTGACTCTTAGGATCAGCAGTATAGCAATAGGCAGATTGATTACCTGTCAAGGCACCAAGAGAAAGCCTATGTAAACTTTCTCAGCATTTTAGGCAAAGACAATTTAGAACACCTGTTCAGCAAGTCCTTGGTTCCTTGGGGTCGTGGAGAATGTGCACACTTCCACATATACCAAGTAGGCCAATGCCAACATTTCCCTTGGGGTACCACATTCTCTACTGGATAAGTTCTCCCTAGGATTATGGCACTCTGTGCCTTGTCCATGGGCATTCCTATACTAGTTCTAAGACTCTCAGCTATCCCAGAGGGCAAGCAGTCCTGTAACAGCTTTCTTGTTCTTCCCTCCAGACACCATTAGCCAGTTGGCTCCAGGAGCTGCATGGCTTGGACTAACTAGGTGGGTTGCAGTAAGTTACAAAAGCACATGCAAGCTTCCATCTTTTCAGAACCCTCACCCACAAGTCTGGAAACTAAAAAGGAATACATTTCAAAGTAACTCAAGGATTAAAACAAAATCATAATGGAAATTAATCAGTATTTCAAAATGTTAATAATATAAATACACCCCCAGCAAGAGTGACCAAGAGAAAAGAAGGAAGGCAGAAATAAATATTATTAAGAAAAAAAGGGAGGATATAACCAAAGTCTCAGGAGAGATTTTAAGAAACCATAAGATGATATTATGAATGATTTTATTAAAAAAAGATTTTAACACAGATCAAATGTACAATTTTATGGAAAAATATAAGTTATCAAACATAACTGAATACAATGATAGACATTAACAGAAGATACCAAATTGATACCAAAATGGATGGTCAGGATGGTTTGATAAGATAATTTTACCAAATCTTAATGGAAAGATAATATCAAGCCTGTACAAACTGTTTAAGACAATGCACAAACAGGTAACCTACTACCTTTGTACTTGTGTGACTTGGATACCAAACTGGACAAGGAGAGTGTAAGAAAAACATACATGAATTAATCTCTGGTATGAAAATAGATGCACAAATTCTTATATTTCCCCCTAAATTGCCCTGAAGCATCATCATTCACCATTACAAAGCTACAACACTTAGCTTATCTTCTTTGCAGAAATATCTGTTCAGATCTTCTGCTCACTTTTTAATTGAATTGTTAGTATTTTGTTGTTGAGATGTGTGAGTTCTTTGTATATTTTGGATATTAATCCCTTATCAGATATATGGTTTGCAAATATCTTCTCCCAATTGTTAGGTTGTCTTTTAATTTTGTTGATGGTTTCCTTTGCTGTGCAGAAGCTTTTTAGTTTGATGTAGTCTGATTTGTTTATTTTTTACTGTTGTTTCCCTTACCCAGTCAGACATGGTACTTGAAAATTTGCTGCTAAGACTAATGTCGAAGAGTGTACTGCCTGTGTTTTCTTCTAGAAGTTTCATGGTTTCAGGTCTTACATTCAAGTCTTTAACCCACTTTGAGTTGATTTTTGTGTATGGTATAAGATAATGGTCTTCTTTCATTCTTTTGCATGTGACTGTCCAGTTTTCTCAACACCATTTATTGAAGAGACTTTCCTTTCTTCATTGTATGTTATTGGCTCCCTTGTGGAAAATGAACTGTCCATAGATGTCTAGATTTATTTCTCGGCTCTCCATTCTGTTCCATTGATCTGTCTTGTCTGTTTTTTTGCCAGTACCATTCTGTTTTGGTTAATATACCTTTGTAGTATATTTTGAAATCAGGGAGTGTGATACCTTCAGCATTGTTCTTTTTTCTCAGGGTGCCTTTGGCTATTTGTGGTCTTGTGTTGTTCCATGTAAATTTTGGGATTCTTTGTTCTATTTCTGGGGAAAATGCTGTTGGAACTTTGATAGAGATTGCATTGAATCTATAGATTGCTTTATGAAGTATTGACATTTTAAATATGTTAGTTCTTCCAATCCAAGAGCACGGAATATCTTTCCATTTCTTTGTGTCTTCTTCCATTTCTTTCAGCATTTTATAGTTTTTCAAGTACAAAACTTTCACCTCTTTGGTTAAGTTTATTCCTAGATATTTTGTTCTTTTTGTTGCAATTGTAAATGGGGTATTATTCTTAATTTCTCCTTCTGCTACTTCATTGTTAGTGTATAGGGATGCAACTGATTTTTGTATGTTTATTTTGTCTCCTGCCACTTTACCATATTCATTTATTATTTCTAAAAATTTTTTGGTGAATTCTTTAGGGTTTTCTATATATAAAATCATGTAATTGGCAAATAATGACAGTTTCACTTCTTCCTTTCTAATTTGGATCCCTTTTATTTCTTTTTCTTGCCTGATTGCTCGGGCTAGGACTTCCAATATGATGTTAAATAAGAGTGGTGAAAGTGGGCATCCTTGTCTGGTTCATGTTTTTAGAGGGATAGCTTTCAGTTTTTCTCCACTGAGAATGATATTAGGTGTGAGTTTGTCACATAGGGCCTTTATTATTTTGAGGTACTTTCCTTCTATATCCATTTTATTCAGAATTTTTATCACAAATAGATGTGATATTAGATATTTTTATATCTTCTCAAATGCTTTCTCTGCGTCTATTGAGATGATCACGTGATTTTTATTCTCCGTTTTGTTAATGTGGTGTATCACGTTGATTGATTTGTGCATGTTGAATCATCCCTGCATCCCTGGAATAAATCCCACTTGACCATGGTTTGTGATCATTTTTTTTTTAGATTTTTAAATTTTTTTTCCTTTTTCTCCCCAAAGCCCCCCAGTACATAGTTGTATATTCTTTGTTGTGGGTCCTTCTAGTTGTGGCATGTGGGACAACGCCTCAGCATGGTTTGATGAGCAGTGCCATGTCCACGCCCAGGATTCGAACCAACGAAACACTGGGCCGCCTGCAGCGGAGCGTGCGAACTTAACCACTCGGCCATGGCGCCAGCCCCTGGTTTATGATCGTTTTAATGTATTGTATTTGGTTTGCTAGTATTTTGTTGAGGATTTTTGCATCAGTGTTCATCAGTGATATTGGCCTGTAATTTTCTTTTTTTGTGTTGTGCTTGTCTGGTTTTGGTATCAGGGTAGTGTTGGCTTCATAGAATGAGTTAGGAAGCTTCCCATGCTCTTCAATTTTTTGGAAGAGTTTGAGAAGGATAGGTATTTAGTCTTCTTTGAATGTTTGGTAGGATTCACTGGGGAAGCTGTCTGGTCCTAGAATTATTTTGGGGGAGGTTTTTGATTACTGTTTTGATCTCTTTAATATGATTGATCTATTCAAATTCTCTATTTCTTCTTGATTCAGTTTTGGAAGGTTGTAGGACTCTATGAATTTATCCATTTCTTCTAGATTATTCCAATTTTGACATAGAACTTTTCATAGTATTCTCTTATAATCTTTTGTATTTCTGAGATGTCTGTTGTAATTTCTCCTCTTTCATTTCTAATTTTATTTATTTGAGGCTTCTCTCTTTTTTAATTGGTGAGGCTAGGTAAAAGTCTGGCAATTTTATTTGCCTTTCAAAGAACGAGCTCTTGGTTTCATTGATTGTTTCTATTTGTTTTTTACTCTCTATTTCATTTATTTCTTCTCTGATTTTTATTATTTCCTTCCTTCTACTGATGTTGGGCTTTGTTTGTTCTTCTTTTTCCAGTTCCTTTAGGTGCACTGTTACATTGTTTATTTGAGATTTTTCTTGTTTGTTGAGTTAGGCCTGTATTGCTATAAAATTCCCTCTTAGAACCACTTTTGCTGCAGCCCATAAATTTTGGCATGCCGTATTTTCATTTTCATTTGTCTCCAGGTATTTTTTGATTTCTCCTTTGATTTCTTCATTGACCCAGTCATTGTTCAGTAGCATTTGGTTTAATCTCCAAATATTTGTGGTCTTTCTGGTTTTCTTTCTGTAGTTAATTTCTAGTTTCATACCTTTCTGGTCAGAAAAGATGCTTGATATTATTTCAGTCTTCTTAAATTTATTGAGACTTTTTGTTTTTTGGCCTAATATGTAATCAATCTTGGAGAATGTTCCATGTGCATTTGAAAAGAATGTATATTCTGCAATTTTTGGATGGAATGTTCTCTATATATCTACTAAGTCCATCTGGTCTAATGTGTCGTTTAAAGCCAATATTTCCTTATTGATCTTCTGTTTGGCTGACCTATCCATTGGTGTAAGTGAAGTGCTAAAGTCCCCTACTATTGTTGTGTTACCGTCTATTTCTCCTTTTGTGTCTGTTAATAATTGCTTTATATATTTAGGTGCTCCTGTGTTGGATGCAGACATATTTATATGTGTTATATCCTCTTGTTGAATTGTTCCCTTTATCATTATGTTGTGCCCTTCTTTGTCTCTCATTACAGTTTTGGTTTAAAGTCCATTTTGTCTGATATAAGTATCGCTACTGCAACTTTCTTTTCATTGTCATTTGCATGGAGTATCTTTTTCCATCACTTCACTTTCAGTTTCTGAGTGTCTTTAGGTCTGAAGTGTGTCTCTTGTATGCAGCATATATATGAGTCTTGTTTATTTATCCTGTTGGTCACCCTGTGTCTTTTGATTGCAGCATTTAGTCCATTGACATTTAAAGTAGCTGTTGATAAGTATATATTTATTGCCATTTTGTTTGGGTGTTTTAGTAGTTCTTCTCTGTTCCTTTCTTCTTCTCTTGCTCTCTTCCCTTGTGGTTTGATGGCTTTCTTTAGTAATAAGTTTGGGTTCCTTTCTCTTAATTTTTGGTGTGTTTATTATAAGTTTCTGGTTTGTGCTTACCATGAGGTTCATTTATAATCACCTATGTATACAGCAATCTATATTAACTTGATGGTCTTTTTAGTTTGATCTCTTTCTAAAAGCTCTACTCTTACTCCCCTCTTCTCACATTTTATGTTTTTGATATCATATCTAACTTCTTTGTGTGTGTGTGTATGTATCTGTTACCCTCTTATCATTAAAATGGGTCATTTTAGTACTTTTGTCTTTTGACTTATAGTATCTTCATAGGTGGTGGATCTGCTACCTTTACTGTATTTTTCCATTAACAGTGATTTTATTGCCTTATTTTTGTGATAATTTTCTTTTTTTTAAAGATTTTATTTTTTCCTTTTTCTCCCCAAAGCCCCCCAGTACATAGTTGTATATTCTTCGTTGTGGGTCCTTCTAGTTGTGGCATGTGGGACACTGCCTCAGCATGACCCAATGAGCAGTGCCATGTCTGCACCCAGGATTCGAACCAACAAAACACTGGGCCGCCTGCAGCGGAGTACACGAACTTAACCACTCAGCCACGGGGCCAGCCCCTGCGATAACTTTCTTATTCCTATTTGTGGTATTCTCTTTCACACTTAAATAAGTCCCTTTAGCATTTCTTGTAAAACTGGCTTCTTGGTGATAAACTCCCTTAATCTTTGCTTGTCTGGGAAACTCTTTATCTCTCCTTCCATTATGAGTGATAACCTTGCCATGTAGAGTATTCTTGGCTCTAGGTTTTTTTCCTTTCAGCACTTCAAATATATCATGCCACTCCTTTCTAGCCTGTAAGGTTTTTGCTGAGAAGTCAGCTGATAGCCTTATGGGCTTTCCTTTGTATGTAACGTGTTGCCTTTCTCTTGTGGCTTTTAGGGTTCTCTCTTTATCTTTAATTTTTGACATGTTAATTACAATGTGTCTTGATGTGGGCCTCTTTGGGTTTATATTGTTTGGTGCTCTTTGTGCTTCCTGTACCTGGATGTCTGTTTCCTTCCTTAGGTCAGAAATTTTCAGCTATTATTTCTTCAAGTAGATTCTCTGCCCCTTTATCTCTCTCTTCTCCTTCTGAGACACCAATAATACAAATGTTAGTGAGCTTGACCTTGTCAGAGGTCCCTTAGACTGTTCTCATTCTTTTTAATTCTTTTTTCTTTCATCTGTTCAGCTTGGGTGATTTCCTCTAATCTTTCATTCAGCTGGCTGATCTGTTCTTCTGTATCACCCACTCTGCCATTGAGTCCTTCTAGTGAATTTTTCATTTCCAGTATTGTATTCTTCATTTCTGATTGGTTCCTTTTAATATTTTCCAATTCTTTATTGATGTTCTCACTGACTTCATCCATTCTTCTCCCAAGATCAGTGAGCATCCTTATAGCTTTTTGTTTGAACTCTTTGTCAGGTAGATTTTTTATTTCTGTTTCATTTAGTTCTTTTTCTGGGGTTTTGTCCTGTTCACGTACTTGGAATGTATTCCTTTGCCTCCTCATTTTGCTTCTTTCTCTGTGCTTATATCTATGTAATAGGTGGGTCAGCTATGTCTCCTGATCTTGGAGCGGTAGCTTTATGTAAGAGATGCCTTATGAGGCTCAGCAGTGTGCTTCCATGTTGTCACCAGTTCCAAATGTTCCAGGTGTGACCCCTCTGTGGGCTACTTGTGTCCTTCTGTTGTGGCAGAGTTGTTCTTGTTGCAGGTGCCCAAGGAGGCTAGGCTGTCCCCCTGGCCAGCTGGTTGTAATGCTCAGCTGTGTGTAGCTGCTATGGACCCTTCATTTACTTTATCAGGTGTGGGGAGCCCCAGCACAGTTGGCTGCAAAGTCTAATAGCACATTCCTGTTGAAGTTTTTCTGTTAAGTGAGTTGGTTCCCAGTGTGGCTGGTTGCTAGGCTCAGGGTCTTACAATTGCTTTAAGCCTCTGGCCTGCAAGGCTATTGTCAGCTCTCTCAGGATTTCATCTGAGTGGAGCTGGTCCCAGGTACAGGAGCACCCAGTTGTTTCAGCCTTTGGAAGGTGGGGCCAATCCCTTATGTGGCTGTTTGAGAAGCAGAATTCTTCTGCAGCCGAGAAGTCCCACTGCCACACACACTGTCAACACAGTCCTGCCCTGACGCACACATCCCAAGCCCCTGAAGCAGACCCAGTTGCCCCACTGTAGTAGCCCTACATACTCCACCAACACCCCACATACTCCACCTGCTCCTTGTGTATGCTCTGCCTGGCAGACGTGGACCCACTGGCTGGGCTGCAAAGGATCCAGGCATCCAGTCTATGCAGGCTCACAAGTTGCCTGAGGGCTTGATGTTGGGAGGGGCCCGTCTCTAGGGAAGGCTGCCTGCCCTGGCTGAGCTGGGTTAAATTGATGCTCTAGTGGGTGGGGCAGAGCATGGGCTAACAGGCCAGGGGAAGAACTCCAGTGGCTTCTGCCAGTGTCTGTGTCAGCATGCCTGTACTAGGTCACAATAATGGCTGCTGCCAATGTCTCAGTCCCTGGAGAGGTCTCACCTCTCACCAAGATGCACCCAGAGCCTATCAGGTGTGTCTCTTTTCACCAAAGGACTGTGCACCTTTCTTTCTAGTGATTTTAGGTTGCTTTCCAAAATGGGTAAATTAGTGTGTGGGCCCTTGAAAAGCTGGCATTTTTCCCCATTATGTCTGATACGTTTCTGAGGGTATTCCCCATTGTTGTTAGTAGCCAGCAAAGCTAGATATTATGATACTTGATTCAGTTTTGCTGAGTCCAAAGGATGCTTATAGCAATACTGCTACCCTGCTCAGGTCCTCTACTTCTCCAGGGAAGGCTCTGTACCTTAGGATTGCTCCTGACCAGCCATGAAGCACTGTGGCTTGTGAAGCTGTCTTTTTTTTCTCTCCAGAAAGGAATTTCTTCCTCTTTCACCTCAATCAGCACTTTCTCTTGTTTTTTTTATCCACTTTTCAGTTCTCTCTTGAGGGTAATTGTTCCCAGAATAGTTGTAAATTGGTTGTGTCTGTGGGAGGAGGTGAGTTCTGAGTCTGCCTATTCCACTGTCTTGACCAACTAAAGACAGATTTTGAATGGCCAATAAACATAGTTAACACTGGTAACAGAGAAATTAAACTAAGACCATCATGAGATACAAGTTTATATCCATCCACCAGAATGAAACAAAAATTCTGACAATATCAAGTATGATAGGAACTCTTGCACACAGCTAATAGAATTATAAATTGATACTCCACATTAGAGGAGAATTCAACAATATTTTTAAGAATTTCAAATGGACATACTCTCCTATCTAACAATTCTACGTCTAGGTATAGTTCTTTAAAACAAAACTTTAAGACTCTGAAGTATATTCATTGCAATGTTGTTTGTAAGAATAAAAAATGGGGAAAAAATAAAATGTCCATAAGTAAGAGAATCAAAGTAAGTTTTAGTAAAATGGAACATTACGCATCAATTAAAGTGAAACACTAGGCTTGCAAACATCTACTTGGATGTATCTTGAAAACAATATTAAGTGAAAAAAGCAAGATTCAAAGTTGTACACATAATATGATATTATTTATGTAAATGTAAAATACGATATATCAAATATATAATGTCTATATAGATAATGAGTATATATATATAAGTAATAAAAGTATAAAGGTGCAGATATAGAATACGTATCAACTTTGAAATGGTGATTAATTCTTGAAAGGCAGGGGAATAGGTTTATGACAGGGTAAAAGTGAGATTTATAATGCATCTGTAATGCTTTTAAAAAATGTATGCAATGTTTGAAACAAATATAAATAGATAAAAGTAATATATGCTCACTGAAGAATATTTGAGAAATAGGAAAAATGTTTTAAAAATAAGTATAATCCATAATCTCACCAGCCAGAGATGAGCATTATTAACATTTGGGGTGCTGCCTTCTAGGAGTTTTTTTCATGCACAATTTTACATGATTAAAATCAAATATGTATCTTATTTTAATCATGGTTGATGCAGAAACTTTCATAAATGTTACAGGAAAGTTGGTTGTGAGGAGCTTGGTGATGACGGCATTGTTATTGCAACTCAGTGATTTATTGGTATCTGGATGCCTTTTTAAAAAATCCTAGAATGGTTTTTGAAATCATTTTCTTTCAAAATATGGGACTAAGATTATTTTATTCCTTGATTATTTTGAAGTATCTAATCAATTGATATGATATCTTGCATATATTTATTCATTTAACACCTAGTACTTAGGTCTTGGGGGATAAAGGAAGTGAGAAAAGTTTCTTGCCTTCAAGGAGCTCACACTCTTTATATGTGCATAATTATAATGTGATGAGGTTAATCTTAGACATAGGGAGAAGTGATGCAGGAACCTTCAGAGAGTTACTGACTGACAGCCAGAGAAGACCTCACTGAGAAGGCAGTATTTGAGCTGGGCCTGGCAGGAAATTTAGTAAATTGTTATACAAAGGTAAAAGAACCTACATGTCAGAGGAAAAGTAGATGCATTCTGAGAACTAGTGCTTTTGTGACTGAAATAGAAGATGAGTCAGGGGCAGTGGGAAAAGATGAGGGAGGAGACAGGTAATTGAGTTGGAGTTATGATGAGCCCTGTCTTCCATGCAGTGGCATTGGGGAGCCAGCAGAGTAAAAAATGAGGAATGCATTAATCAGATATCTGTTTTTGCAAAGTAACGTGAGATATTGCTTTATGCATTCTTGAATAGATTCATAAAGAAAGAAGGGAGAAATTTCTTTAAGAATAAGCTCCTGATTTTTCAGGGATAAAGATAAATTTGTCTCAGCTCATGATATATTTTCTTTAAGGTCAGATTATAACTTACTGTGATGATTAGGTTTGTGCAGTTAGTTGAATTAATGGGATTAAAATTTGTCATATAGCACTCTCATTCCATGTAACAATTTTTGCACTGTCAATTCTAAGGGCATTTATTGTAGGGACCACTAAAGAGCTTAACAATGGATTGTGGTGACAGTGAAAGCAGGATTGCATGCTAGTCTATTCTTCTATGTAATTTTTTCTCTACAATTACTAAAATGATGAGCTTTTTTTAGGGGAAGAAGGGATTTCACAGATTATAGAATTACACCTTGAATATTTAAGTATATTGGGACTTTAATATGTTTCTTTCCCATTAGCAGTGAACCAAAGAGTAGGTACTTTAAAGGGTTTGTGTGTGTGTGTGTGATATGTTGTTTTATGTCTACCAATTACTAACTTGTGGACTAACATATTGATTGGTGAATTCAGAGATGCCGAACAATGTTTGAACTCATCATAACTCTGCAAATCAGAAATAGGTGTTGAGTATAAGTAATTACGAAAGGACTTCTGGTTGCTTGTGAAAGAGTTCTCTTAAAAGGTATATGCAATTTATAACACATTCATCAGAAGCTCTGAGACCTTTTGTGACACCTAATTTTTTCTTTTAAAAAGACAAAACTTCTAGGCTTCTGAGGTTCCAATTATTAGGCAACTTTGCACCCATAAATAGATAGACTTTGTAGCTAGTATTTAAGCAATATTTTGTTAACAGCAAAAAAAAAAAAAATGCCCTTAAGTTTCAAACAAAAATTTTATATAATGTGTTGCAAAAGCATCACTGATTTTACAGGGACATATGAACAACTTACTGAATCTGGACAGTTTAGATAAAAGAATATGTATAGCAAAGCAGCCTTTAAAGGACCTTAGTAGTGTTAGGATTAATGGTATTTGAAAATATCTGTAGGCAAGGGGACTGAAGAAAATTCATCTCTGTTTCTGGTACTATCATCTGGATAGAGAGACTTTTCAATAAGGAAGAAATGAAGACAATAGTGTGAACATAGAATTACTTCTAGAATAGGAAAAGATGAAATCTTTGCTCCCAGTTAAGCTTTACTCCTGCTGTGAGTATAAAAGAGAAGGAGAGATGAGTAGGATTAAATAATACTTTGGTTCTCATTTACTTTCTGGGAATCCTGAGACATTTCAATCTGATTTATGAAAGCATATGAAATACAATCTAACTTTTTCCAAAGTATAACTCAACAAATTGTAACTCCATGCAACATATTCTCCCTCAATATGTGTAGTCTGTAATCATGAATATGAGGAGCATGATAGCATATCAAAGGAAATACATGTTCAGATAATGGTAATAGAGTAAGACTAATTTGTGGCCATATTTTGCACCAAAATATCAGATAACAAAAGTAAATGTGGGTTCCTGGCTAATGCAGATTTAAAACAAAACTCTCTTTATATAGTTGGTGATTTCCATCCAATTTTCTAGAACTTACTGACGTTTTGAATAAAAACCATTAATTCTGTGAAATAGCACTTCTAGTTTACATGACAGATCTTTCCTCAGAACTGTATTGTGCATGTGCCTATGTGCACACACGTTAGTAGTAACACACATCTTGCTGTGGGCAGGTAAAAGAAGTAATCTAGTAAACTATAGTCACATGTATGAAAAACTAGAGGAATTGAGGAATTGACAGCTTTCCCGGGTAGGAATTTTGCTTACTAGTGAAAGAATCAAGACTTTCCAAAAAGGTCAAAGTTTGACGTGAAATCTAAGTTTATTTAGATTGAAGTGTAATAGTAATTAAGATAAATTTATTTAGATTGAAGTGTAATAGTAATTAAGAGGAAAACCAAACTCCATAACAAAACTAATCATGATGTGATGATCTACTATCCGTTTTCTTCCGCCATATTAAGAAACGAAAGATATAAAGTCACTCCTACTTTTGAAATCCTCTTTATAATGATTATGCTTTTCTGAGATCAGTGATTGTGAAATGAACAAGAATTTGTAGGCTATTTAATGCCTGATACTTAATAATCCCGACTGATATTGCATACCATAATGAGAATAAGACCAATGGTTCATATCTTTAGATTATAAGTGCTTGCCTACAATTTAGGAAATTTTATCAAGATTTCTCTACCTTTCTATGCAAACTTTTTTACAAATAATATTTTTCTGTTAGAATAAAATTATAGAATATTAAATACAGTGGGCATTAATTAAATTTAAACTTATTTTAGTTGGACATTTAACTTCTTTGCTAAGTTCTGAATATTTGAAAATTTTTTCTTGCCAGTACTGTGCAAATATATCATAGATAATAAGTAAATAATATGGAACACATTTTAAAAACATACATGAAATATTGTTTGGTCCATGATACTCTGACTATTCAAAAATTGAGTCCTGACTCTTAATAAAATGAATCCTTCTGTAATAAAGACAAATTAGACACATTGTGTCTGCCTTGAAAGAACTTACAGTCTAGTAAAAGAAGAACACACAAACAGATGATAGTCAATGTAACAGGTGCACAGGATGCTACAGGACCATATTGGAGGGGAACTTAACTCACACTTGCACTTTCATACTTATTCTTCGTTATACTCTTCTCTCCTTCCATCCTCATACTAGGTGTTCCAAGGGAGTCCTCTTTGAGAGGATGATTCTTTACCTGAGACAAATCAAGGCCAGAAGGATTTTCCAGGCCAAAAAATAAGTTTGTGTAAAAAATATGGAGGCTGGAGAGGTAAGAGGGATCAGATCATGAAGAGCTTGTAAAAATGTGGGGGAAAAAGAGAAGAGAGGAGGGCCTGGAAGGAAAGGAGAACGTAATAAAAAATAAATTTGAATGTCTCAGTATATATTTATTTACACTCCTGTCATATTGTAGAAAGGATAGAAATCTTATGAGGTCTAGTATACACTCGTGATTGCCCACCTAATATTTATTCCTTGGCATCCCCCATCCTTCTATCCCTTTCCTATTTTGTAGCAGAATCCTGATTTTTTAAGGAGATACCCTCCTCTACTTGGCCATGCATTTCCAGAGGGTGGTCTCTAGCCCACTTTCCAGGGAGCAAGTGCTCATTAGTCTAAGCAAACTCTTCTTAGTGATTGGGTTGAACATCAACATTTGATACATATCTCACTAATAAGATTCTTAAAAAACACACACAGAAGAGATGACCTTTTTCATTTTGATAGTATCATTTCTGATACAATACTGGAAGATGCTGAGTCATCTTGGGTCTAGCCTGGAGATGACGCATCATATGGGAGAGAGCACAGCCAGGAGAGCCACAGAAAAGAGGAGCCAGAGCTCCTGCATTCGGCACCTGGAGCCACCCTGATCCTAGACTCTCTGTTATGCGGAATCATCAGTGTCCTCATTGCTTAACCTAGTTAAAGGGACGTTTTATGTTAATTACAGCTCAATTACCTGATCAATTAATAAGGAAACATAAAATCCAAAAATGAGAAGGCAAGGTAGAAAAAAAAGTAGGGTAGGGACGTAAAATGAAGCCTGGATAAGACCAATGCAGACTGATATCTTAAGTACATATGCTTCCATTCGTGTAAGAAAATGGCTTGTGTTGATACACATACACACATAGAAATGCATATGATTTTCCAGTCTTTGCATATGAATTCCTGCAAGAACTCACAACAAAATGGAGCGGGGTGTGGTACCTTAGGATGGAATTGGGCTCACTTATCATAATGTACCATATTATGCCGTTTGAATATTTAGCCATGTGAATATTTTGTTTTCACATTAATTAAATCAAAACAAAACCAGAAGATTGTATGTCAACCATACACTCCTATATAATGTTTTAAGCAAAGGTTGAGAAGAAGGTTTATACATTTATTTGTACTTTTGTGAAGTGCCTGTTGGTTTTTGGTCCATTTTTCTATTGGAGTGGCTTTTTTACCACAGGAAATGATTTGTAAGAGCATATCAAATCATTTGATAACATTAATTTATAGCAGTTGAATGGCTTTTCTTTCTCAGTGATTAGTACCTGATTGTTGAAAAAAATTGCAAAGGAGATCATGGAGAACAATTAGATTGAGTTCAATCCAGGATGGATTCACCAGGCAGAAGACTCTGTTATGGAGATTGGCATACAGGAGATCAATTAAGAGTGCTCTTAAAAGCAATGAATGTGGAAGGGAAGCAGGACAGGGCAGAAGGAGAGGTTAGCTTGCGATGAATTCTTAATATAGCCCTCCAAAGACTCCCCAGGGAACTCTGAAACTGGGATAGTCCTTCAAAATCACTTCAAAATCATCCCAAGTTGGTGACCAGGCAGGGCCTTTATACTCCTCTGTTAAGAGACGTTGGAAGGAGGCTGCTCCTGGAAGGGGGTGTGACCTTGGGTCAGGCAGTTCTGTTCAGCTGAGCCAGTTTCCAAAGTGGGCAGATGAGTGAAGACTGTCTGCCAGCAACACTTCAAACAGCTAGGGGAATAAATCTTTCAGATCTAAAGGGGAATTTGGGTGGCACATTAAGGTATCAACTTAATACCTTACTTAATAGCAAATAGGATTAGGGTTTTGCTTGGAGTGTGTGGTAAAATGACAAAAGGAATGAATATAGTTATTGGCAAGAGAATTATTAGATGATGGACCATTATGTCGAAGCCGAATAAGTAAACAAGTGAAGACAGAAAGAGTTGATAGATTGAATGAAATTATGTGGATAAAAGGATTATAGGTCTCAGTGGGGTTGAACAATAGGTGTGGCATGAGTAAGGGAAATAATTGGATATTCTGTCTATGGAATAGGTTCTTAGAGATTATAATGCCCCTATGAAGCAGTTGCTGTTCATAACGAAGTACATGGGTAAGCCTTAGACATGGGAACCTGAATAGAATTAAGGCAAAGATCACATGACTAGAAATCAGAGCACTCTGAGGCTTAGGTGACTGCTGAACATCTACAAAGAAACTGAAGGCTCCAAGATGATGGCAGGCTGGGGCTGGAAAGCAAGATCAGGAAACATGTGCAAGGCTTTGAGGAATATAAGAGAGGAAATAGAAGCTCAATAAGTGATATATATGTTAGCACAGACTACAGCAGAATCTGATGATATTAGACTCATTTATATGTGAATGTGAAAATCTTGGAACTGAGGCCTCTAGTATGGAAGGGTAAATGTCATTTTCACCTCCAACTGCTATGATTCTTTCATTTGGCGTTTTAGCAAGTTCATTTTCTAACTTCCCTTAATAGGAAGTCAGTGTCTGCTTAGGAGGGGTTCAGGTCTTCAAGATAGTGCTAGAGTGTGTCTTGGTCAGCTTGGTGTAAATACCATTTTGGAATAAGCCGAAAGATATAGGAGATGAATACTAGGAACCACTGAGAGTAAAACCAGAAAAAGGAATTTGTTGTCAAGACCAAAGGGAAAGCCTGAAACCAAAAGTGGGGCTCAAAGCCAATAAATAAATCCTGGAGAACAGAAATCTAGGTGAGAATTGAAGCATAAATATATAAGCAAAACAAGAGAATCCATGAATTGCCAATGTGAGGCCAAATATTTTACTTTTTGATTTTTTTTTTTTACTTTCTTCATTAGCCTATACTTCGGTCCATAAGTCAGCCTTGGGAGGGGGCCCATCACCTCTGGCCTCCCTCTGTCTTTCATTTTCTTTACTAAGCATTGCCCCAGGAATCTATTCCATCTTGCTAGCCAAGGCCAAAGAATTGTCATTCTTGGAACCATCCTAAGAGGAGGATAGTGAAATTCTACTGCCAGTGACTGCCTGAATTCCTCTTCAATCCTTGAGCTTCTTCAGAGTAGAGAATCTATAAGACATACAAGCCTTTCTTCTACTAATATTGCTCACAAATTACAGCATAATTCTGATTATATAGTTGTCCTAATTATCCTAAAAGACCCACTCCCTGCTGTGGTTGAAGAATGGGAAGGAATGAGAATGAGGGGATACAGAGTAGTGTCCTACCACAGTCTATTCATGGGGCTACTTTACATGGTTGAATTGAGACCTTGGCTCTTTGATGTCCTCTCAGCCCTGGAATTGTTGGCTCTTTAGAAGAACTTTTCTGGTGTAGGTAAGACTAAAGATCTTTACAGGTTGGAGTTCAAATGCTGAATGAGGGCTTCAAGTTACTGGTCAATCATTCCACCTTTCAGCCCACAAATGTGGCCTCTTCCATGTAGAGAATTTTAAAATAGCTGTGTAGCCTGTTCTTTTTATAGATGAAAATAGTATTTGACAATAGCCTCGAGGAAAACAATTTTAGAAATGCAATATTCCTGACTTTTTTTTAATAGAAAAATTCTACCTTTTGCAAAGTCAATTTTGTTTTCTCTTCTTTTCATACACCTTTCCAACTTTCATCTTAATACTTTATCTTGCCAACATCATTTCCATTCACTTTCCACATATATCCTCTGCTTTGGCCAGGCTGAGCTATTTATAGTTCCCCAAAGGCGTAATGTTCTTTCATGCTTCTGCCCCATTGCATATTCTATTTTCTTTGTTTGGAATGCTTCTTCCTCCTTGAGTGCGTGATGACACTCATTCTTCAAGGCTGTGATTAAATCTTTCTTCTTTACTTTCTGTTTTTACCCATAACCTAACTCCCCACCCTGGTCCCCTTAATCAGTTAGTGGCTTACTCTTCTGTGCTCTCATAGTGCCTGACATATAGCATGAATAACACAGTTTTGTAATTCTATATTTCCCCATCTATATTTTCCATTAAGTAGTCAGCAGCTTCAAAACAAGGCTGGGAATCTATTTAGCATTATAGCCCAAATATCTAACATATTGGCTATGTTATAAATGTTAGCCAAACACCTAACCTATTAGTTACCTACTGCTGCATTGCAAGTTACCCCAAAACTTGTGGCTGAAAACAACAAGTAATTATTTTCTCATAGCTTCTGTGGGTCAGGAATCCAAAAGGGCCTTAGGCGGATATTTCTTGCTCAGGATCTCTCTGAGGCTGCAGGTCAAACTGTTGGCTAGAACTGCAGTCATTTTAAGGCTTGTCTGGGCCTGAAAGATCCACTTCCAAGCTGATTCATGTGGTTGTTGACAAGTTTCATTTCTGGCTGGGCTGTTTAACTGAGGGTTTTATTTCCTCACAATGCCATGTGGGCCTCTCCAAAAGGCTGTTCACAGTGTGGTTATGTGCTTTCCTCAGTGCGAAAGATCTGAGAGATGGAGAGCACGAGAACACACCCAAGACAGAAGCCACAGTCTGTTTATAGCCTAATCCCAGAAGTGACATCACTCTTCTGTATTTATTTGTGTAGAAGCCTATCAACAAGTTCAGCTCACACTCCAGGGGTGAAAATTTAACAAAAGCATGAGTACCAGGAGGCAGGGATCTATCAGAACCATCTTAGAAGCCGCCTACCACAGATTTTAGCTGGTAAAGTAGCTGCTTGATCAAGATTATTGAATATGTAAAGCTCTTGTTGGTGATAGTAATTAGTTTGAAGTGTTTCAGTTTTCAATAATTTTAAAAGAATTGCTAATTCTTAAGAAACCATTGCTAGGAGAAAGTAAAATGCATTAACTATTTGGAATATCAAATAATTCTCTAAAGGAATTGTTAAATATCAGCTTCCTCACCTGGTACATAGTGAACACTTTCTCCCTGAAAATATTGAAACAGAAGATATTAGGACTATTTTACTTGTGATTTTTATACTGCCTCTCCCAGAAATGGTGGTCATGGGCCATTACTAAAACCAAGTTGCTTTAGAATCAAAAGATTCAGTTGGTTTTATTCATTCATTCATTTATCCATCCAATGAGCATCTATTGAACACATTGTATACAAGTCACTGCCTTTGTGTTACATATAATGTTATTTTTTGTACAAATGATAAATATATTTTTACTTGCATAATGAAAACCTTAGTTTTCAATTATGTGGTGAGAAGAATGTTCATGTATAATATGAATATGGAAAAGTAAATGTATAATATAGTATAACACCCTAAGAGCAGAAACATTCCCGTGGGAAGTACTTATGACAGAAGTCCACAAACTATGGCCTACCAGCTAAATCTGGTCCACACTTGTTTTTGTAAATAAAGTTTCCTTGGAATACAGCCACACCTTTTGTTCACATATTGTCTATTGTTGCTTTTGTGCTACAACAGCAGAGTCGAGTAGTTATGAAGGTGACCATATAGCCTACGGAGCTTAAGATATGTACTATCTGGCCCTTTGCAGAAAAAGTTTGCTAATCCCTGGCTTAAGGTCAACAATTAAAAATTGAACTTCATGAATTGGTAGATGAATAATTATTAAATACTTACTTGATGATTACTTAGTGTTACATTCAAGACTTTCCACAATAACACCACAAGCCACCTATCTAGTTATACTTATTACTAATATATGCATATATATGATGATAATAGCAATAGCTACTTTTGTTGAGCTCTTACTATGTGCCAAGCAATATGTTCAACACACACATTCATACACACATACCTCATTTATCCTTACAAGACTGTGAGAAAATCACTGTTTCACAAATGAGGAAACTGAGGTTAAATATGCCAGGATTTCAGTTTAGGTTTGTCTGATTCCAAAGCCCAAATTCATTGTATATGGCCCCTCCATTCCTTAGTATTTCCTCTATGAATATTCTATTCACAATGAACTCTTCCTTATTCCACAAATGTGCCTAACTCTTTCTCATCTCTACCTTTTGCTCATCATACTTTCAACCCTTGGAATGCTCTTCCCACCCATTTCTTCATGTCTAAATTTTAGTAATCTGTCAGAGAGCTACTTAATCATCATGTCTTCCCCTGACACTTTTCCTGAATCCCCAGCTAGAAGTAATCTCAGTCCTATCTGTCAGCCACATAGCAACTAGCATGGTCTTTGGTGTATTGTAACTGTTAGGTACATGCTAGAGAATGATGTCAAAATTCTACGCTGTAACATTGCACATGAATTATTTTGTATTCATAGAATACTTTTCTTCTAAAAGCTCAAGTAAACTAGAAGTTTTTTCCTAAGCTTGTTATTGTAGAGGAAACTGTCAGTAATAATGCATAATCTAATGCATAGTAAGTGAATCTGACTAAAAGATGTCTTTCATTTCAGTCTGAAATTGCAAGTGAATTCAGTAATTTTCTTTAAGCAGTTTTTACACACCTCATTTCCTTTTCATCAGCAATGTTTTGTAGCTGCAGGTGTGAAATGTAGATTGACTATGTAAAACTATCTTGGACAAAGGCTGTAATTTTACAAAGTCCACTGGATAATTGGTATTTTTTTAATAAAATATAATAAAGGATATTTTAGGAATAAATCAGTTTCCTCAGACTCTTATGTATGTTCCAGAGTATGCTTCTTATTTGGATTTTCTCCAAAAGGACCATGGAATTATAAAAGCCAGATCACCTTTCTCCATGTAATTAAGGGCACTTGTGATGGTTGTCATTGACACATAGGTTTTGCTTTATTCACTTTATTTCACTTAGTACTTTTAAAGGATTGCATTGAACTAAGAGCTATGGAGGGGATAAGGGAAATATAAATCTCTGTGAAAATACAACCTAGTCTGGAAGAGATAATGGACAATGCAAGGTAGTATAAAATCAAATTATCTGTGTAATGGTGCAGATCATGGATTCAGAACATGGAGACGCTTATAGTCTTTTCTAAATAATTTAGTACTTGATTATCCTCTATCTTGTACTGTGTATAAAATGACTTATGAGAAACATTCAAGAAGCTTTTGCTTTACGGTCTGCATGGACTATCCAGGAGTTTTTCTGCCTTTGATACAAAGGCAGTCAACAGGGCCAGCCTTTGCAGTGAATCATTCCTCAAGAGATCATCTCTTATTCCTGGAATTAAATTCTGTCTCTACCAATTTGTGTTACCAGCTAAAATATACTGGTCTCAAACCCTACCCAAGTACCCACAGTCATTACTCTAGATGTGTTATCTACAAAGCATTACTATTTATCTTTTTGCTTTTCTCTTCCATATTTTATTTTAGTTCTGATGATATTTGTTTTGATAGGGAAAAAACCCTTCAAATTTATTAAACCTATACTATGTATATGATAATGTGCTAGTCATTTTTCATATGTATTCTAGCAATTTATCTGCATATATAAACCCCACAGGATAGTAATTTGTCATCCTTACTTCTAAAGGTAAGGAATCTGAAATCCAGAGAGGTTAAATAGTCTAACATTGAACAGGCAAGTTTTCCACAGTCTTCACCATCTGGTATTAGAATGCAAGTTTGCATGCTTTTTTGAATTAACAGTTACTAAAATACAAAGAGTTATACTTAATGTTATATGTCTTGTTCTAACAAAAAGTTCAATAACAAGTAGCACAGAATTGAAGATGAGACAGACAATGGAACAGGATACCATGAGTGAGAACCGGAGACACAGAAATAGATCCATCAAGACTTTAGATACTGGAATTATCAGACACAGATTTAAAAAAACAAAACAACTATACCTGCCACTTTCCAGTAAATAAAAGTAAGCTTGAAAATGTTTTTAGGGAACTGTAAAATGCCAAATGGTGACATAGTGTGTTTGAAAAAGAACCAAATAGAAATTTTAGAGGTGAAAACTATAATTGGAATTAAGAAAATGGTTTGATAGCAGGCTAGAAACAGCTGAAGAAAGAGCCAATAAAATAGAAAATGAGTATAAGAAATGACTCAGAATGTAACACAGAGAGACAACAATGAAAAGTACAAATGAGAGAATAAATGATAAATGACAAGGAGAATAAAGTCTAACGTTATTTCATTGGAATCGAATGAACATTAGCTATTATTATTACTATGTCACTCCCTGCTTAAATATCTTCAATATTTCTCTTGCCTACAGAATTAAGTATAAACTTATATGTTAATAAACTTATCTTATCTCATCTTAACTTATCTCCAACTTCTTCAAAACATGAGATAACAGCTTCATCTGTGCTTTTTGTGCCTTCATGCCCTTATGTTTTATGTTCTGTTCCAGCTTTCTTGCCTGAAAACTGAAGCCTTTGACAATTGTCTTCTTTTCCAGGCACAGTCTGATTGCTCCTCCTTCTGTTTTTTCATCATGCTTCATTTACCTGTTATCAATTCTCAAGTTACATTGTATTATAACTTGTTTGCATGTCTGATGCCACATTTGATTGTATACTTCTCAAGGGCAGAAATTTTTAAAACCTTTAATAGAATTTATTTTTTAGGGCAGTTTTAGATTCACAGCAAAATTGAGCAGAAAGTACAGAGAGCTCCCATACACCCCTTTCCCCTCTACAGGCACAGCCCGCCCCCTATCAACATCCCCTACCAGAGTGGTACATTCGTTACAATCAATGAACCAAATTGACACATCATTATCACCCAAAGTCCATAGTTTATATTAGGGCTCACTCTTGGTGCTATACATTCTATGGGTTTGGACAAATGTATAATGACATCTATCCACCAGTATTGTATCACACAGAATAGTTTCACTGCCCTAAAAATCCTCTGTGCTCCACCTTTCATCATTCCCTACCCGCTAATCCCTGGCTAGAGATTCTTTTTAATTTAACCTTAGAACGTAGACTTGATACCTGACACATAGTTGTCCCCAGATGAATGTTTTGAGATATATGGTTGAATGAATGAAAGAAGGAAGGGACAAATTGGAGAGAATCAGGGCATCTTGTCATTAGCTCATTGACTGATGTTTTGTTTTTGTTTTAATATTTACTCATATTATTCCATCCTACTCAGAAGACCATCCCCACAAACTGCTATTATTCAGAACCCTGCCTATTCTTGAGATGCTGTTTCAAATCTCACCTTATCTATTAAACCAGAGTCAAAGATTGAGTTCTGGACACTTTTAAGATTTATTTTATAAATGATCCATTTAATTCAACGTCACACTTGTATTTTTTGTTTCATGAGACTATTTCTGGATTCCCTGAATTATATTTTTATGTGGTAGGTAGAGTTTTCATCCCCTTGCTTTTGATGAGCAAAAGGTGCCTTTACAAATACTGCTTTTCACTTGAGATTGTAGACAAGGGCCATGGAAGAGAGAAACTTGCTGGTCTGTAAAGAATTAGCAGTCTCAGTCTTTTTGCATCAGCTCAACTAACTGTCAACTAACTGTATTGGGAACTAATTAAAAACATAACAGGGAAGTAAATTTTATACAGGTTTGATCTTGTAACAGTTTCCATAAAAAGCTGTATAGAGGATTGCCAAATTGTTAAAATAATATAACTTTCTATGTGCTAGCAAGGGTTATTTGTAGAACATTTTCCATCCTTTTCCAAGTACTTTTAAACATACCAAAACTGCATCTTTGGTGTTATTTTGTTTTGATATAAATTTAAGAAGAAAATGTTACACATGTTGCTGATTTTAAAGTCATCCCTTTCTTTATTTCTCTCTCCCAATACTGAGCATAATGGAAGATTAATTTAAATTTTTGAAATTTCATTCACTTACTTTTGACCATATAGGGGGATATATGTTTATCTGGGGTTGATAGTTCTATGTTTGTCCACATTATAAAACCATTTTGTACAAATGTCAGTTTTTCATCAAGGTTAATTTACTGGGATGCTTTTCTATAGTTTGAGGGGTTTCTGGGAAAAATGCTTTAAGGAGGCTTGAATTGGGGTCTTATGAATTAGGGAGATATTAAACTTTTACTTTAATAAAGATCAATTTTGAAGATTATGGAGAAAACTTAGCTCAATCATATAAAAATCATATTTTTTTAGTTAAGGTAAAATTTTGTCATTCATATGATAGTGGCAGTCTTAACAGCTATGCTGGATGATCTATTGCTATGAATTGAATAATAATACTCTTCCTTCCTGGACTATTACAAGGGTGATATCTACCACTCTAAAAGAAAACAAAGCATTAAATAAACATTATCTTTAAAATACACTGCTGAGCATAGTCCTCATTACGATCTTGTAATTGGTACCAGTTTTAAGTTGAAATCTCAATTCATGTTCACGAAAGTAATTTCAGGTCTGAAAAGGTAAACTGAGTGATTAGGTTCATGGCAGTTCTATTTTTATTCACAGATAATGCCTCTGAGGTAGCAATTACTGCTCCAGGAACTAGTAACCATAGAAACAGCTCAACAGGCCCAACACCTGACTGCTCACCTCCGTCCCCTGACACTGCCCTCAAAAATATTGTAAAAGTTATTCGACCCCAGGTAAGTGCCCAGAATGACATCATCTGCGCTATCATGTATTTTGTTTTTGAATCAGGGCATGCACAACTGATATTGCAATGCCTGGGCTATGTTATGATGTGTATATGGATTTTTAGGTTAAAAGAAGGGACTTGGAAGAGGATCTTTCCTTCCCTTGGAGTTGATGATAGACATTAAAATCTGTGTTAGCTTTTGGAAAAATGAATTTGTATGTTACATGAATAAACAAATGAAGCATAGAAAAAGGCCAATTCCACATCATTTTCCTCTCACAGCATTTTAATAATTACATTCCAATTATTGAGCTGTTACATGTTTTCTGCTCCTTTGGGCTTCATTTCTCTGGACATGCTACATTATTTATGATCACTTCTGTATCCTTCAACCGCAGTTGCTTTTATATATTTTCTTTAAATTCTCTATTCCTTATGGTTTCTAACTAATTTTGTCTGTGTTTGATATTGCACCTCTCGTTGCTCCTTATTTTCCTCCAGAGCTCACTTCTCTCAACCTAGTCTCTCTTTACCCCTTGTTTTTGTTTTTGTTTTTTTTCTTTCTTTCCATCTCTGTCACTTGTCTGTATGGGTTTCCTTCTCTTCCCTCTTCTCTTTCAGTTGGATTTCCCAGTAGGCGGTTTGCAGGCAAGCTTTAGAAATATCATTGGGACAAGCTGTTCTGTGATATTTCATTGAAAATAGCACTTATAAAGCTGTTTGCATTATATTTTTGTCAACAGATGGACTCAGAACATGGAATTGATGGTGTTCTCAACCTGGCTCATTCTGAATGGGCCTCATAAAATCCAAGAGAAGGGGACTTTGGATCCAATCAATGTCATTCACTATCTACTTAGATATAGAGTATGAACAAATCCTTTGAGACAATTTGTAGGACAAATATATCTATTTATTTAAGTCTATTTTGGTCTAAATGAGCAATTTTTGGTCTAAATCTCACCTTCTTTACTATAACTTATTTTGGATTATTTTCATATAATCATCTTCATCAATAAAATGGCATTTCAACTTTACATATCCACTACTGTTTATAGAATACTTTCATATAAATTGTTTCACTTAACCTTCATCGATTTCAGGGGAATGTATATAGTGTTATGCATAAGGATATTGACATTCCAAAGGGGCTAGGTTGTGCAACTGATTCAAACTTCCTTTCTTTTCTTTAGTATAATAGTTGTTTCCTTCAGTCCTGCTCAGACGTTAGAAAAATCCTCATGAGGTTGTACAACGTCTTTATGAGGATGGAACTTAAAGGTTCATTTAGGCACAGGTAACATTTCACAAAGTGTCCTAACATGGAGAGGTGGAAAATGTCTTTAAAGACCCCTTTTTCCTTTTCAGGGAAATTTGATCTAGTCCATTTATTTCAGGAAAGAAATCTCACTAAACCCAGATTTAGACACTAAATGTCACATTTATTATCATTGGTTCTCTCATTATTTGAATGTGTTGCTGGTGTTTTTGTGCAGCTATTACATTTCCAGCATTTTTAACTATTTAGTTAGGAAGTTATCCTATATATGTTAATATAATCCATTACTAAACATACCTACATAAATTCTACCAACATAAATTCTCTAATGTATATGCATTTGATCATTCAGTGAATGAAAAGCAGATTCCTTTCTACATATCTGTAATCTAATCAACTCTAAGGGACCTTACTTCATAAATCCGTCTTTGAATGTTCTGTTTTATTTTAGTTTGTTTTGTACTTTGAATAAAACTAGAGGTAGTATTAAAACTAGAAATTCCATCTTGATTCCATTCCTTTCTTCTATCTAAGTGTTTATGAAGGTTACTGACCCCATGTTCCTTTTTCAGATGTCATAATGATGATTTAGGAAGGAAAAACTGAAGTTAGAAAGTCAGGAAACTAAGTATGATAGTATTTAAATTAGAACCAGTGCAGCCTGTAAGTATATATATAATAAAACAATAACAGCTGAGGTATATAACCTCAACTGGGCTACTCTTCCTTTAACCTCAGAACCTTTGGTGCATTATTTATTTCTCCCTATGAGTTCTGATCGCCTGGGCCTCTTCGTTTGTTGTGGAGAGCAGGGAATAGAAAAGTCAAGTGGAAGTAATTATGAGGGAGTATTGGGGTAGGACATGTGATTTCAGAAGAAGGTTTTGGGACTAGAGAGTATGTATGGGGGACAGCTAGAAGGATAAATGGGGGACTCCCTGGTGTGTTCTGACAAATCACAGGTGTGTCAGGGATGGCACATTGTTGAAAGATAACTGTTCCAAAGAAAAGATAATTATTGGTTAGCTTATATAAGAGCCTATATTTTGATCAAAAGTTTAATCCTCTGAAGTGTTTGCTAATTCCGGCTTTCTGTCTGGAAGTGCAAGAAATGTGAAGTTAGATTGACTTGTGGGTATTCAGACTTTTTTTTCATTTACTAATTAAAAATTAATAATATGGTTGAAATGATCATTTCACTCTTAAAACTGGTGATGAGCCTTGAAAATAAAAGTGTAAATGCAACCCTTATTTACGAATTTACATTTTTGCCTGGTTATTATTAGGTGTTTTCTGTCTTGTTGTGAAAAGAATGATATAGAATAAGAGAGAGATAAAAACAGAACTTTCATCTCATTCACTGCAGATAGATAGCGTTTAGATAGAGAAAGTTAGGTTACTTCCCCTTTGCCTCATGTATGCCTTTATCTGGTCTACTTTTCATAACTCTACTTATAAATGGGGAATATTTGTTGTAACCAAGGAGTCCTTGCTTTCAGTGTGAAGTAGGGCTGATTATACATCTCATGTGTTTCTGATTAGTGTGTTAATTACTTGGAAGCTACAGACTTGCAGTGCTTTGTTGGGTTTGATTTTGTTCAGCATATTTATTAACTCACTAAGTCACAGCTGTTAGTTCTGCATCCTGTATTTGATCTTTTTACCTTTGCTTCTTTGGGCTCTTTCATGTCTTAAAATTCTCCAGATTGTGAAGCATTCTATTTGCAATTCACAGAGACTGAAATATTTATATGCTACTGGTTTCTGTTTGTTTCTCTCCAGTACATTAACACACAAGTCTGAGTTTATTTAGATGAATTCACAAGGCTAGGTTCATTTACTTATACTTGAAAATAAAATTATTTTTAAACTTGAAAAAGTACTTGAAAATACTTGAAAAAATAATACATTTGAAAAAAATTTTAGGTAAGTCTATTGACATACCAGTTTTCCTCTTTCTCCTAAATAATTATGTGCTTCTTGTAATGGCTTTTGTTTTTTTAACGTTTTCCTGGTGAAGTACCTTTTTTTCCCCTTAACTGAAGAATAAAATACAATTTGATGAATTTTGACCTTTGTGTATGTAGGTGTAACCACCACTCAAAGCAAGATATAGAACATTGACGCCACCCCAGAAAGTTGCCTCATGCCCCTTTCTAATTAATTGCCCCCATTTCTCCCTCAGAGGCAACTTCTTTCTGATTTTCATCACCATAGATTAGGATCGCCTATTCTTGGACTTTATATAAATGGAATCCTACAGTGTGTGTGTGTGTTTTGTGTATGTCAGTGTCTGGCTTCTTTCACTCAAATGTAATGTTTTTGGGATTCACTCATGTTCCTTTCTTTGCTGAGTAGTATTCTATTAGACTAATATAGTATCACTTGGTTTTCTACTCTCCTATTGATTGATACTTGTGTTGTTTCCTGTTGTATGCTATTATGAATTAATATGCTGTGAATACTCATGTTCAAGTCTTTTTATAAATATGTGTTTTAATATAGATAGCAAAGAGTGGAATTAAGGTAGATAAGTAGCTAACTTTATGAGAAACTTCTCAAGAATTTTCCAAAGTACTTATTTCATTTTATAATCCCCAAAAGAAATGTGTAAGAATTTCAGTTTCTCCATATTCTTGCAAACATGTGGTATATTAGACTTTTTAATTTTTTTATTTTAGCCATTCTTATGGGTGTGAAAAGATTCTCATTATGGTTTTAATTTGCATTTTCCTGGTGACTAATGATGTTGAGCACCTTTTCCTGTGGTTATTTCCACATTCTTATATCTTCTTTTGAGAAGTGACTATTCTATTTGAATCTTTTTAATGGAGTTCAACTTTTTAATTGTTGATTTGTAGTAATTCTTTATCAGTTCTCCTGTAATTCCAAAAAATATGGGTCCTCTGTCAGGCTTATGCACTGCAAATATTTTTCCCCAGTCTATGACTTGTTTAAATATTTTTTAATGGTAACTTTCAATAAACAGAATATTTTGATTTTGGTGAGATCCAATTTAACAATTTTTCTTCCATGGTTAGTGGTTTTTGTGTCTTGTCAGGGTGGTGAATATATGCTCCCATATTTTTTTTATAGAAGCTTTCTGGTTCTGGCTTTTACATTTAGTTCTATGATCCATCTCAAATTGTTTTTGTATGGTGTGAAGTAAGAGTCAAGATTCACTTTTTTCCTACATGGAAAAAGACTTTCCTCAATGAGGTGACAATGTTTTAGTGTTGTTTATTACTTTCACTTTCGAATTGTTTGTTGTTGGTATATAGAAATACAATTGTGTTTTATATTATCCTTGTATCCTGCCAGCTGGATAATTTCATCTAAAAGTTATAGTAGTTTTTTAAGAAAATAAATAAATTTCTTGGAGTTCTCTCCTGTCCTCTGAGAATAATGATTGTTTTACTTCTTCACTTTTTTACTTCTTTGCTTTCTAATTTTTATGCTTTTTATTTCTTTTTCTTACAACAGTGACTGCAGTGCAATGGTTCATGGAGGTGGTGAAACCAAAAATGCTTGCCTTATTCTCTATCTTTGAGGAAAAGCATTCAGTATTTCAATATTAAGTATAAGCTATAAGTTTTTTGTATGTACCCTTCTAATCCTAGTTTGATGATAGTTTTTAGCATAAAAGGGTTTTGAAGTTTTTCAGTTTTTTTCCTGTATATACTTAGATGATCATATGATTTTTTTCCTCCTTTGTTCTGTTGATGTGATAAATTACATTGTTTTATTTTTTAATGTTAATCTAACTTTGTATTTCCAGGATAAATACCACTTGGTTATGATGTTTTATCCCTTTTGTATAGTACTTGATGCAAGAGACACTTTGGATAAAGCATTAGTGTGTGGAGAGATGGATTAAGTCTAAGAGAGTCAAAGATGAGTAATTATTTAAGCCTGGTTGGCTGGAATTTTGGAATGATATTAATTGATATAGGAGCAACTTGAGCAGAAGTTCATTTTGATGAGGGAGAGGGTGGCATGATGAATTTGGTTTTTTAAACTTATTGAGTGTGAGGCATGGTATTCAAATTGGAGATATTGCTGTGGAGCTTTGGAGAGAGAGGTAGGAGCTTAAGGTAAAGTTTCTAGAGTCCTTTATAGAATTTGATGGTGAAGGGAGATAGTACCAAAGATAGAATGGTGGGAAATGTTTACACTTAAGGAATGTGATTTTTTGAGCATATAATATAGTCTAATTTTCATGGGGTTTTTTTGGAATGGATATTATTATCTTTATTTTATAGATGAGGAAATTGAGAACCAGGAAGTTTAAGTAACTTCACATATACTTCAGAATGAAGGTCTTAGCAAAAGAGGGAGAGGAGTATTGGTTGTAGAGAATGGGAAAGAGGAGACTAAAAGTTGACTGGAGAGACAGGAGCGATGGGGACAGAAATGTTAAATTTTATAATAGGTGGAGTGACTAAATCTGATTAGCTCCAAAGTTCAAACACTCTGGCATTACTAGATGCAAAAGACACTTTGGATAAAGCACTAGTTGTTAAAACACTAGATTCTTGGGCTGCACCTTTGGTGGTAATTTTAGCTGAATGAGTTTTTCCACTCCTTTTTTTTGTTTCATGTCACAAATCAAGTCTAACATAACAGAAGAGGGCATTTGAGAAGTGAGCCAAGGTGGAGCAGAAAAAGAGACTATTTCACAGATAAATATCACAGATAAATCATTCAAATAGATGCTTAGTATTGAACATTATAATAACATATTTTAAGGAACATGGGTGGATGCTAATAGGAAGTCAATCTGGAAAATTGGGAAGTTCTGACTGTATTGAGGTGCTCCTGGTATCATCCAGATCCCACCACATACTTTAAATCATATCTTAAGTAGAATTCAACAGAATGAAATAACTTCAGGCCACACTCTTTCACAGCTAAGGAGGGGCTAAGGAGGGACCCCATCAAAAAGAAGCAAGAGGCCATAAGCCTAAAGAAAAGAAAGAGAAAAGTCGAGAGTCCAGTTCTCTCCACAGACTAAGGGAGATGATTTGCAGAAAGATGAGGTGCTCCTGAACTCCTACCCATGATGGACTCTAGATCAGGTGACAACTCAACCTGAAGGAAATAAATATTTTGGATCTTCTTCTGTACTTTTTGTCTGTCTAATGAGCAAATAATAAAGTAATTTAATAATAAACCATATTATCTCTCTCTTTCATTATTAAGGAACATTATTATATAAACTGGGGTTATATAAAATTCTTACCAAATCTAGAATAACATTTTACTGGGCACTGTGGGGTTATAGAATACGTATGCTAAATTTTAAAATTAGAAATGAGAGTAGGTATGTAAAAAGCAGAGTCACATAACTCAGGAAGAGTACAAAATATTGTATTGGGTTGCAACAAAAAATAGATAAGGAATAAAAATATCTTCAAAGAGCTAATCTTTTAAAATATTTTTATTATTGAGTATTGAGTCATTTATTTCTATTATTGAGCATGTGTTTCATTTATTTCTGATAAAAAGCCTACAAGGTAGTATTTTTTTCTTTATTTTATTGATTGGGCCTGAGACTTAGAGAGGTTAAATAATTTTCCCAGTGTTACACAGCCAGTGACTGGAAGAACTCTGGTCTCCTAACTCTGGTCAGTGTTAATTAACTAATTAGGGAGAAAATATTCAAGATAGAATATTCATATTCCAGAGGGATAGTGATGTTTGAGAGGAGAATATAGGTTGGAAAAAAGAAGAAGAGCAGAAACATAGATGGCAACCTAAGAAAACTAAGTTCAGTAATTTGGAGTCTTGCAACCAAAGTTAAGTGAGAGGAGAAGGCTAAAAACAGAACGATAAAAACATAATGGAAAATAATCTTAGGTGAAACAAAGAACAATTTGGAAAGTAAAAAAATTGAGAGAGGTAAATGGCCCCACTAATCAACCAGTAGTCCTTGACAAATTAGAATTTCCTGGGAAGCTTTTAAAAAAATGCCTGGGCCCTATCCCAGACCAATTAAATCAGTATCTCTAAAGTCAAGTATTTTTGAGCTGGTATTCTTGACCTGGTATTCTTGGATAGGCTATAGATGGCCTATGAAGGTCATGGAATTATATGCAAAATTTTGCTTGTAGATGCCTTTTTGTGGGAATTAAATTCTAATCATGCTTCTGTCACATACCCTCTGTGTAATCTTTCTGACCCTCAATTTGTCAGCAGGGAGAGGATGGTATTTGCTTTGCCTACTTCTCAGGGACATAGTAAAGCTCAAATCAGATACAATGTGCTATTGTGCTGTGTAAATTGTAAAGCGCTATAGCAACCCAACTTGTTATTATAGTGGTGATTAAATCATGTTTGCCCACATTTGAAATATGACCTTTGAGAGACATTCCCTCACCCTCGCTGTCTCATCCACGAGTGGCTCCAGTGATAGCAACCGTGGCTTTTAGGAAGCATATTTGGGAGCCTTTTTAAGTTCCCTAAATCTTGTGAATCTACCTAGGATGATGCTGACTAAATATGCGGTGATCCCCACCTCTAGCATTTCATTTCTTAGAGGTATCTGCATAAGAGAGCTACAGGATGTGAGAGAAGTCAATGAAGATAAATGGCACAGTATTGGGTCAGGCTGACCCAATGCAGGAAGGGAAAAGCCAGAATCCAGAAAGCATTCATTATGGATTGTATCTTCATTAATCACTAAAATCACCATCATTCCATGTAAAGCTTGTGCTAATTGTATGCCAATTGAATATTATTCATCCTCATTTCTCTTCTTTTGATGAAATCCTGGTTGAATTTATCCACCGGAAAATGGCAGATTATTTGTTACCAATACTTTCTACATGTAAAAAAACCTTTTCATCTCCTTTTCTAAGCAATTCTCTGAATTTTGTGCCCACACTGCCATTGACAGCAGCAGACCTTATTAAAATGTTGTTTTTCTTTTGTATTATTCAGGTTTTTTCTACCACATGCATAAAAATCTCAATGGATGCCATTCTTTAGCATGTCTTTCTCTCTAGAGCATCTCTAGGCAGTCTGAATAAGAATACTTCAATGAAATTTTCTCTGGGAAAAATTTCCTTAAAAAACAAAATGTCCTTTGGGCTGGCCTGGTGGTGTAGGAGTTAAGTTCGTGTGCTCTGCTTCAGCAGCCAGGGATTTGCAGCTTTGGATCCCAGGCACGGACCTAACACTGCTTGTCAAGCCACACTGTGGTGGCATCCCACATAAAATACAAGAAGATTGGCACAGATGTTAGCTCAGGGCCAATCTTCCTCACACACAAAAATGAAGTCCAGAAAGTAGAGTTGGCATTATTGCTTTAAATGTCTTAAGTGGCAGACAGAGATTTGAAATCTAATCTCATCCCTCCTATTAGGTCACTTGTTATTGACTTGCACTGGGTAAAGAGAAAAGCCCCCAGTTACTGCTGCCTCTAAACTCAGGGAAATCTGTTGGACCACATGATGAATAGTACACCTAATATATGAATCTGAAGCTAATCCCTTCAATTTCCTAATCTTGCCTGTTTTAAATTTGCAGAAGTTGGCAATGAAAGTACCACATAGCACATTGTTACTTTATTTATTCAATAAACATAGTTGAGTGCCTACTGTATACTGGTTGTCATAAGAGGAGATCTGAAGATGAAAATGACCTAAAAGAACTTTTAGTCAATTGAGGGAGACTGCTTTAAACAGATAACATTTGGAATTTCACTGATGGAATTCATTGATTGAATGCCCCAGGGATCATCCTCAGACCTCTTCTCTTTTAAACCTACACTCACTGTCTTTGTACTCACATCCAGTTCCAGAGCCTTAAATGCTATCTATATGCTGATTACTCCTAGGTTTATAACTCCAGCCCTGACTTCCCTGAACAGCAGGCTCATATCCAGCCGGCTACTCTAAATCTCAAGTGAATGTCTAAGAAGCATCTTAAGCTTAGCATGTGTAACACTAAACTTTGTATTTCGGTTTATGGCAGCTCAGGCTAAAAGACTTGACCCCATCCTTGATTCTTTTCTTTCTCTCATACCCCCACATCCAATGCATCTGAAAACCTTCTAGGCCAGCAATTCTCAAAGTGTGGTTTGGGACCCCTTGGCAGTTTTGAAGACCCTTTCAGAAGGTCTGTGAGGTCAAAACTATTTTCATAATAATACAAAGACATTTTGGCTTTTTCATTCTTATTTGTACATGAGTGGCCGATGGAGTTTTCCATCATTGCACTATGATGTGTAGTGAAATCATAGCTCTGGCAGCTTATGAAATGTACACTTGTGCATTCTTATGTTTTAAAAGTATCACAGTTTTAATTTTTAATATATTAAGTATTTATAGATATGACCCTCATGAACAAAAACTCTTTAGTGTTCTCAATAATTTTTAAGGATGTAAAAGGGTCCTGAGATTAAAAAATTTAAAAATTATTCCTCTAGTTTTCTTTTCAAAATTTATCTTGAATCAGGATGCTCTTACCATCTCTTCTCTGTCCCTTTCATATAAGCCATTAACATCTCTTGCCTGGACTTTTGACTGTTGTGCCCTTATCCTTTTGCAAATCAGCAGATAGACTTATATAAATCAGATCATGTTATTCATCTGCTCAACTTTCCAGTGTCTTCTGATCTCACTCATAGTAAAGGCATATAATATCCTATATAACTTGATTCTCTTTTTAACTTCATAATCTATCGCCTATCATTCTCTACCTATCTCATTTTACTCCAGCCATGCCATCTTCCCTGCTTTACCTCAGATAAGCCAAATAGCTCCTGCCTGAGGTTTTTTTGTACTTACCATAGACTTGTCTGGAAAGTCCTTCTCCCAGAGACATACATGGCTCATTTTCTTTCTTCCTTCAGGTCATTATTCAGATGCCACCTTACAAGAGAGGCCTTCTATGACTACTGAATATAGAGTAGCCACTGACCACTTCACTTTCTATCTCCTTTACGCGATTTTTTTCTTTATAGCATTTTTCATTCCTGAATTAGTATTTTTGTGTTGATTTGTTTAGTGTCTTTCTTCCTATGGAACTTGTTTCTTCCGTGGAACTTGAATGGATGTTCCATGAGAATAAGAACTGTGTTGTATTATTATGATGATTATTATTAAATACTCAATCCCAGCATGTGGAACAGTACTTGGTACATAATTAGTGCTCAATAAATATTATTTGAATTAATTAACTGAATATGGTTGGGAAAAGGGCAAGAAGGGGGTACTCAAATTGAGCTTTATGTTTACACAGGAATTAGCTAGATGAAGTGGTAGATATACAGATGAACAAGGCAGTTATGGTTCTTTGACTTAATGTTATGTCAAATTCACAATTTGGATATTTTAATAAATCAAGAAGTCCCAACCAGAAAGTCTACTCTCTTCATCTCAAGCATAATGTCCTAATCTCTATGGAATACTCATTCTGAGTAACTTTCTTGGGAAAAGAAGAAAAAGGTTTCCATGGTCAAATATACTGGGGAAATACAGAGTTAAACACTTTTCCTCACTGAAGGATTTTTCATAGCCTTTCCCCACTACCACTGCTAGAAACCCATTAACATTTCTCACAACTAGTGATCCACAAAGCAGAATTTGGAAAACATGATCTAGGTCATTTGATATGCTTCTTTATAACCGACCCTAGCAGTTCCATTCTGGTTTGATTTTCCCACTCATTCTGCACAAATTCACTCTGTTGAGAAAGGGAGCATACTGACTCAGCAATAAATATGTTTCATTCATTTAGTATGTTACAGAGTGGTATCTATACATTGTCTACTTAATCCTCTGAACAACCATGTGGGATAATAGGGCCATTATAATTCCTATTTTATGTATGAGTAAAAGTAAATAAGTATACTATTATGGTACCATGTTGAAAAACAAGTTTTAAAACAGTGGTGTTAAATACCTAAAACTGAAAAACAAGTAATTAGAAGGATCTATATTTTTTACTATAATACAGTACTATTTTAGCATCATTCTATTTTACATTGATTGAATTCAACTCAGTAAGTTTGTTTCAAGCCTTATATTAGGCACTATGAGGATTAAAAAAGTTTGCATAACTGTTTGGGTTTAGGAAACAAATTAACTATACTGCTTTTTTTCTCTCCCAGATTCAGAACCAATTGAGAGATGGGATGTAGGAGTTAGAAAAATTAAAAACAAATGTTATAATTTTTTATAATTACTGATAGAGCTGATTAGACAATGTGATTCTAGATATGTGTCTTGTCCAACTTTGCCTCTGAATTAGACATACATCCCAACCCATCACTGGCATAGCTAGACAATCTACAAGGTGATTTGTGCACAGAAGAGCAGAAAATGTATGCATTATGCTGACATGTTGGCTCTGAAGAGGAGAAACCCAGAAGGGGCAGAGGTGAGCATACTTAGTTCTTTCCCCAAAGTCATTTTACAGCTGAGTAACTCTGACTCCTTAGGGGAGATACGAGTGAAGGGTGGGAGTATAGGCCAAGAATGTTACTCTAATGGAATTCTCCTTCTTGTGGAAATAGAAGGCGAGAGAATACAAGTTCAGCTTAATAACAAGATAATAAGGTATACTTCATTTGGTCAAGTAGGCTAGAATGTTCAGCTAATAAGACTCACTGCACTTACTTGCCAGATATCATCATACTTACTCCAAAAATCTGCTCTTCCTTCCTTATATCAGTTAATGGCACTACTATCTACTACCTTCCCAAACCAGAAATTTGAGTTGCCCTAGACTCCTTGTTTTTGTTCTTTCCCTAAATCTAATTAGCCGCTAAACCATGTCAATTCTGTTTCCTAAATATCTCCCAAAGCATTCCTCTTTGTTCCCATTGCATCTCTGTTCCCACTTAATTCACCTTCTCTTAATTTGCTTATTGAAATAGCTCCCATAATGGTTTTCTTGCTGTCATTCTTATCTGCTTCTAATTTATCTTTTACATTTCTCACAGAGTAATCATGTTTTATTATTATTTTATATTTTGAAACAATCAAAAAGTTACAGCAAAGTTAGAAATACAATATAAAAATCTTATTTTTTCCTGGAACTATTTGTAAGTTGATGACCTGATACTGCATCAGACCCACATACTTTAGCATGTTATTTCTTACAAGCAAGGACATTTATCCATAAGCAGAAAACAACCGTGAAAATCAGATCATTAACTTTGATATATTACTACCATTTAATCCTAAAACTTCATTCAAATTTCATCACTTGTCCTAATAATGTTTTTTGTGGTAAAAAGATCCAGTCCTACATTGTGTCTAGTTGTCATTTCTCCTTAATCTCCTTTGATCTGGAACACTTCCTCAGTCTTTGTCTGGACTTTTAAAACCATGATACACCTGAAGATAACAGGTCAATTATTTCACAGAATGTCCCTCAATTTGAGTTTGTCTGACATTTCCTCATAATTAGATTGAGGCTGTTCATCTTTGTCTGAAAGTTCCAGAAGTGACTCTGTATTTCTTGTGGGTTTTTTTTATTGCATCCTATCAGTTGGTACATGATTTTGATTTGTCTTATTTGTGATGATGTTCACTTTGATCACTTGATTAAGCTTGTGTCTCCCAGGCTTCTCCACTGTAAATTTACCTTTTCCTTTGTGTAATTTATAAGCATTTTGGGGGAAGTACTTTGAAACTCTATTAAGATTCTGTTTCTCATAAAACATTCAATTTTTTCATTTATTTATGTTTGTTTAGACCCATGTTTTACTCTTTTATTCAATGAGTTATCCTCCATTGCTATCATTGTTTGTTTTGATACTTCACTTATTCCTTATTTTGCCAAAGGGAGCCCTCCTGCGTCCTTTTGATATGTCTCCATCATTCTTTGAGCTCTTCCTTGCTTTCTGGAACAACTAGATATTCTAGGCTTATCTCATATATACTTTTCCAGGCCCAGATATGGAATCAGCCATTTCTCTAAGAAGCTCTATTCCCTTTAGTCAAAAATGGGAACTAGATGCCAAGATTTAGGCACTAGGTATATTTAATGCTATTGGGATGTCACTGTTCCAAGGCCCTGTCAGTGGGCAGAGCAAGGGAATATTTAGATGATGTATGCACAGTATGTATACGTATGTATGTATGTGGGAATGGGTGTGTATATACAAGTATATATATGCACACACATCAGTATTTCTATATCCACTTCTACATATTGAAAAATATGAGTCCATAGTGATAATGTGATTTCAATGTAAACACCACAGAATTTAATTCCATATTTATAATTTATTCTCTGATAGTCAGAAACCTATTTCCATTACCTTTAATGTATTTAGTTATTTTATCTGGCCCTAATACCCATTTAGGGCCATTCCCATATATGGACACCTGCCTCATCCCATTTGGGCTCTCCTCCCCATGCCAGCCCACCTTTACACTATCTTCACCCTGCTCAGAGCATGATATGCACCACTCAGTTTACCCTCCTCCTCCTTCTGTGTGCTCTGCCTCCCCACATCAGGCTGACTCTTAGTGGATCCCCTTCTTACCCTGACAGCGCTTTGACTCTCCACTCCAGCTGCCTTTCACTTGCAGACACCCTCCAAACTCTGCCAGGTGTGTGACACCCGTGGAAGGCTTCTCTTCTGTGGGGATATCCTCCTCACCTTGCTTGGGCTCTGTGCCCCAATACCAGACTTTTCCTGCTGGATGGAGAGTGATCTTATACTGTCAACCTGATCATGTTATTCACCTTTATGAAATCCTTCCAAGCTTCTCATTACCTTCAGGGTAACATCCAAGCTCCTCAGTAAGGCACAAAATTCCACTTATGTTCTGGCACTGGACTCCTCCTTATGACCACCATCCTCAATATGCAATCATAATAAACTCTTGCAACTCTCCAAAGGAAATTTGTTCTCTCATACTTTGTGATACAATCCAGAATGCATTTTCCTCTTTCTTTTCCTGGTTAATATCTATTCTTCCTTCAGGATAGGATCCCAGCATCACATAGCATAACACTCTCTCACTCCATCTCCAGTGAGATGTCCTTATCCATTCATCCATTTCACTCATATTTGTGGAGTGTGTTCTATATACCGGACTTCATGCTAGGTACAGAAAAATAATAGTGAGTAAGACAAAAAAGAACCCTGCCCTCAAAGAACTTATATTCCAGAGGAGGTAGATATACAATGATCAAATAAACAATAAATAATATAATTTCATATTGTGATAAATGCTATGAATTAACTTAGAATAAAACAGATGTTGGAAGAGTAGCCGGTACTTTAGATCAGAGAAGGCCTCTCTGACGGTGTTATTTGAGTTGGAACATATAAAGAAAAACAGCTAGACATTCAAAAAGTCAGGGGGAGAATATTCCAGGGAAAGGACATAGAAATACAAAGGCCCTGATGATGATAAGAATTTGTAATAGAAGAATAGATAAAAGGCATGTGGGTTAGGGGAATGTCATCTGAGATGAGGCTGAGGAAGATGGAAAGGCAAATAGGTCATTGTAAGAACTGTAGATTTTACTCCAATTATGACTAGAGGTCATTGAAAGGCTTTAGCAAGGATGTGACATGATTTGATTTACATTTTTAAAGGGTCACTCTGGCTAGAGAATACCTTCTGGACAGCAAGTGGAAGCAGGGGAAACAATTAGGAGTTGTTGTAGTTGTCCAGGAGAGAGAATGTGGTTGCTTGGATCAGGGTGGTGCAGTGGAAGTAGAGAAAAGTGGAGGTTTGAGATACATTTTCAAAGCAAAATCCGTAATATTTACTGCTGAGTTGCATTCAGGGGACATATTCATAGGATTTGAATCAAGCACACCTAGGTTTATGGCTTGAGCCACTGTGAAAATCATTGTGCCAGTTACTGAAATGGTGACTTATAGGTGAAAATCCAGAGTTTTTGTGTGTTTGTTTTGTTTTGGTGTTGCTATGCTTGGAGAGCAAAGGTCAAAGGTCTAGTTTGGTTATATAAAGTTTGAGATACCTTCTAGATGTCAAGTAGATAGTTAGATGAAAGGGTTTCTAGCTCTTCCACTGTGCTCCTTTAAGCATTATGTGTGTACTTCCATAATATTTTTATAAAGTATTATAATGGGAAAATTTTATGGAAAACATATTAATTCCATTACTTTTTATAAAAGCAGCTATTGCAAGTGATCTCCCACTAGTTTGTGAAATTCGTCTTCTTTGATTCTTAGTGTTTAGCAAAGAGCTTGGCAATAACTATTTGCAGAGTGGACATAGGTATAACTGATGTAATTTGACAGGACTTCTTAGGAAAGTTGTATAAGACAGCCAGCCATAAATCCTAAATTGAATTGAATCAAGTACTAAAGGATATTGCTTTTTAATTAAGATTATTTTTCTCTCAAATATTTCTTGAATATCAGAAAAACACTCTAAAACTGTCTTGCATCTTCCATTGGATTCCATAAAAAATGCTACAAAGATAGCAACACAAATGGATATCTACATAATAATTGAAATTATACATGAGATAAATTAAGATGATCATTAGGTTAGTGAAAACATATGAGAGGAAAGACTATTTTAAACAAGTTAGATTATATAAACAAACTTCAGGCAACGTACTCTAAGAAAATATTGACAGTGATTAATAACAACTCCAAAAGAGATATTTTCTTATCTTCTCGTCCTTATTCTTCTTGTTTCTCCTTTCTCTCAGAACAGTTACAAATGATTAGCTCAGCAGTCATTTCTCTATTAACTATCAAAATGATTGAAATGATAGAGACACCGGCTGTCAATGTTTCAAACTTAATCTTAGAGACACTAGCATTTACTTAACATAAAAGCTGTGAAAGTATTTCCGAAGGAAAAGATAAATAACATTGACAGCATAAAAGTTAAAAGCAATACTGCATCAAAAAATCCCGATTAAAATAGAAGGAAAGTAACAAATGAGCTACAGATGTTTATAATAAGCAGTAGAACTCTGAGTACTCTAATATGCAAAGCACTCTTATAAGACCACAAAGAAGACTAATATGTCCATGAAAAAAAGGAAAAGAGTATGAATAGAAGATTCAACAAAGAAAAATATGAATATCTAATAAACTAAAGGAGAAATGTTTAAGCATATAAAAGAAATTCAAAATAAAATTGTAACATTTTAGCGTAAGAAGTAGTGAAAACTTTTTTTTAATAAAAATCCTCATGGTCAATGTTTGGTAAAGGTGTGGTGATATAGGCATTCCCATGTACTGGTGGTGGAAATGTTTCTATAAATTTTTATGGTAATGTGAATAAAAATAAAACATATTTATACTATTTTTAGTCTAGTAATTTCTCATTCATACCAATGAAGTGCTCAGAAAGAGGAAAAAAATCTGTAAAATGTACTTATTGTAGCACCTTTTTTTTTTGGGTGAGGAGGTTTGGCCTTGAGGTAACATCTGTTGCCAATATTCCTCTATTTTGTATGTGGGATGCTGCCACAGCATGGCTTGAAGAGTGGTGTGTAGGTCCACACGTAGGATCTGAACCAGCAATCCATGGGCAGCCAAAGTGGAGTGAGTGAACTTAACCACACCACCAGGCTGGCCCTGGCAGCACTATTTTAATAGCAAAAAATTTTATGTTTGAATGGAAGATAGAATATATAGGAGATTAATTTTTTAAAAACTAATTTAATCATATGATGATTAAAGTTGACATATATAAACATAAAGTTAACGTATATGTTAACTTTAAAAATATTAATTTGTTAACTATAAAATAGAGTCTTCATATATTGATTATTTGCAAATTTGTAATATATATGTGTGTATGTGTATAAAAGGGGCAATTTAACCATTTCCTTATTCTTTGTGTGTGTATGTGTGTGTGTTGTCCAAATCTGCTTCTGCTACCTGAACAGGAGAAAAAATTTATTCCAATCAAATAGGAAATGTAAAACCTAGATTGTTTCTCTAAGTGCTATACCATTTTCCCAAACCTGTTCATTCGCAACCTGGCTTTAAAACCCTTAAAGCAGGTTTGATCATTATTGCTTCATCAAACTTAAAGCCATCAAACTTACTAGGCTTTTATGACCAGGCTCCTGTCCATTTCTAGAGTAGCATCCTTTGCCTCTCTCCTCTCCTCTTCTCTGTACATACACACCCCATCCCAACTCTAGATTCATTTTATTTCCTCCAAAGCAGCATTCTCCTTCTAAACATATGTCAACATTTCTCCTTCAAACTTGTCCATTCTCCATTTCCTACTCCTTGGTCTGGCTACCTTTTATTCATCCTTCAGGACTTCACTTAGACATTATTTTTCTCAAGGATGCCTTCTCTGACATCCGTAAACAGTGAATACAATGCCCACATTGTCTCCTCATTCCTACAAAGGAAAGGTACTCTACAAATTTTTGTTTAAAGAATGACTAAAGAAATGGTCAGAAATAAGTTTCATGAGCTTGAGGATATTAGTCTTCAAGAAAAAGTTTAAAGATGTGAATAAATGCAAAAACTCTAAATGCGACAATAACCCCTTAAAGATTCCTTTGAACAGTTTAAAACTTAATTTAATGCCTGTGCCTCTACTCTCTACTCTCACTATGATTCTTTTTTCCTGAATTAACCTCTCCTGTGTACTGGAAAGTTTCTCATGATACTTCGCGAATTTTTAAGAATGAGCCACGTCTCCCACTCCCACCCTAAAAACTAAGAGTAGTTTGTTGTTATCCCTCTTTTCACTTGACACTGAATTTGAAGGTTTGAGTTCTTTAAAAATTGGAATTTTTTATTCATTTAATCTATTTTGTTTTGCCTTCAGCATTAACTTATTTTGGAATATATATGCGTGTGAGTATGTATATATACATATTGCCAGGACATCTGATGACTCCAATTTCCTTACTCATTCTGTTGCCCACATTTTAAAACTCTTCTGACAAGAGAACTCTACCAAAATCAAGCAATAGTCATAAAATTACAGGAGAAATATTTCGTGAAAATCTTATCTTAACTAGAGAAACAATCCCTGAAAATTGGTGTTGTCTGATGGAGAGCCTGCAACTAAAAATATACAGTGTGATATAATGGAAAGAATACTTATACTCAGAAATGTATAATGAAAGAATCACCCCTCAGTTATAATTATCATTAACAATTAGATTTTTTGCACATAAATATATTGATTTAACTTGTTTTTCTACCTGAAGAATATATTCTCAGATTTCCTCATAATATGAAATATTCTCATATGATATAATTTTTAATGCCTGCTTGTGTATCCATGATTGATTAATTCACTGGAACATTCTCATCTTAAGTCAGCAAAGAAATATTCTTTCATTTGTTTTCCTTGCTAGAAAATACAGTCTATAGTGCATGGAACTGATGATAGATGATACTTTCCAAATCCCTTCCCTTTTTGAGGGAGCTTTGGATAGAAACTGTATCAGGGATGGGAAATTTTCGCTGAATTGAGAAATAAAAATGAGGAAAGACTCCACTGCAGCTGAAGGTCTCTCTTCCTCTGGGGCTTTTGCTGAGATTGGCGGCCCAGGAGTCACATGGTTTCTGAGGCCAGATTCATTGTCATACCTGGAAAAAGCTTAAAAAGTGGTCTTTGAGGTCAATGTCAGCCCCAGCATCTGAGGCAAAAGAGAAGAAATCATTATTAACGCCACAGGAGACAACTTGGTCTTTAGTGTCACTCCAGGATGTCCTTTAATGAGTCCTTCTTACATCTGCCTCACCGCTTTCTTGATGTTATCATATTTGGCTACTTTCTTCAGGTCAGATCCATGACAAACGTGTTGACTGCGGGGACCTGGAAGGCCATACCAATGGACTTTTAGCTCAGGGATCAGCTTACCTACAGCCTTGGCAGTGTCAGCAGTCAGGAGAGGCAGTGATAATATTTTGGGCATCACCATGGCCATCATACCACAGTTTGCCATTCACAGTCTTCTATAGGCAGTGATCGCATGGACTGTGGTCATTGGTCCCTCCACAGTGCTGAAGTTGTTATGGATGACCTTGGCAGGGGAGGTGGGAAAAGCAGTTGGCGGCACAGAAAGCACCGCTATCAATCTTGAGGGAGTTATCACAGTTCTCACGGTTCATTATAATCACAAACATCTGAAGAGGGGCAGCAATGATGACCCTTTTTGCTCTATTCTTTAGGTGAACCTCAGTCTTCTCTAGGGTGTTGAAGATACCAGTGAATACCACCACACATTCAGCACAAGCATTATCCTATTTGCTGTTGTTGGAATATTGCTTCTGAAAGATGGGGATGGGCTTCCCATTTAACACACACTTTTGGTTCTCAGCCTTGATCATGCCCTTCTACTTCCGTGCGGGAATCATACTGGAAAATGGAGACCATGTAAATGAAGTCAATAAAGGGGTCACGGGGGTGACGATATCTATGGCACATTATAGATTTATAGGTTCCAATATATTTTCCAAATAATCCTTAAGGTAAGACAATGTTTGGTGACATGGGGAAATTGACAACTACTACTAATGGCACAACAATTAGGATATTGAAATCATTTAGGAAAGAAAGAAGAAAAAGAGGAGGGAAGGAAAGGAGAGAAGGAGAGAGGAAAGAGAAGGAAGAGAAAGAAAATGAAAATAAATAGCAAAAAAGCAAAAACAAAAATAAAGATTATAAAATATGATGACAGAAGTAAGATTAAACAGGGCAGTTATCATAGTAAACGTAAATGAGTTAATCCCATTTTGAAAAAAGATTCTTGCATCAAAATGCAACCTCTAACTGTAAGATGTTTGCAAGTGACACATTTTTAAAAGTGAAAGAAAAATTCTAAAATCTTAATGTGGAAAAAGCATTTATCTCTGTGCAAAACAAAGTGCAGTTGTCAAAAATATTTAAAACAAAGTAGAATTCTAGATAAAAAGCATTAGGAATGAACAGGATTTTTTATGTTGATAAAGTACAAAACCCATAATAAACATATAGTAGTAACAACAAACCTTATTTCCCTGCTTATAATATTGCACTGAAATAAATACAAAAGCAATATTTGTTATCTATACATATATATGTATATATACAAAATCAGTAAATAAAATGCAAGAGTAAACAAGTCATTTCCATATAAAATAGAAAAAATACTTATATAGAGAAATAAAATAAATCAATTCATAATACTAATTTAACATGATAAATTCATGGTTCCCAGTCTCAGTTGGGCCTTAGCACTACTCAGCAGACCTAAATTTCTCCAGTTGGCCTGCAAACTGACTTTCCCAGTGACTTTTAAGTTCTACTCTCTCAGATGCCCAATTTTCCTTCTGGCTTGTGACAAATGACTTTGCCCTCACCTCACAGAGAAATTGAAAGTCATCAATCAGAAATTACCTCAACATTTTGCCAAAAAAATTGTAAAACCTCCCTGAACCCATTGTTTCCTCCTCTATGCTATTAAAATGGAAGTATCCCTCTACCTCTCTAGAACCAAACTTCCCATGTGTTTTCAAAGTTCCACCCCTCAGGAAATTTGCTCTCTCAATTCCTTTTGGTTCCTGTCTCTTTAACATCTCTCTCTTTTTTTTTAGATGTCTTTTTTTTTTTTCTGCTGAGAAAGATTCTCCCTAAGCTAACATCTGTTGCCAATCTTCCTCCCGCTCTTTTTTTTCCCTCCCCAAAGCCCCAGTTATAAGTCTTTCTAGCTCTTCTGTGTGAGCCACTGCCATGGCATGGCTACTGACAGACGAATGCTGTGGTTCTCTGCCCAGGAACTGAACCCGGGCTGCCAAAAAAAGAGTGTGCTGAACTTTAACCACTAAGCCATCAGGGCTGCCTCTGACATTTCTCTGTTTATCATCTCTTTTCCATCAGCCTTTCAACATCCTCAAGTCAATGCCATCACAGAAATGTCTCCCTTAGCTCTGAAGTTATACTGATGTTCTTTCACTTCACGAACTTCTAGAAAGAGGTACCCACACTTACTCTGCATCCCCTCCCCGCCTTTTGTATTCCAAACACACCAACCACCTTATTGTTCCATACATGTGCTGTCTCTCTTTTTTTTCCTTCCTCAGGATCATGGCATATGATGTTCCCTCTGACTTGGACACTTCATTTCAATGCCACTCATGCTGCGTTCACTTAGCTAATTTCTACACCTCCTTCAGGTAGCAGCTGAAATGTCACTGCCTTGGAGAAGTCTTTCCTCACACCCCAAGTTAGGTTAGATTCATCATTAAATGTCTTCCTAACATCCTCTACTTCTTCATATCACTTTTCACTTCTCCACATCTATCTTTTACACTAGAATAGAGGTTTATGAGGGAAGGAACTATGTCTGTCCTTTAGTTAATATTGCTTACTACTGGTTATTCCTCTTTAATCTGGTAAGTGGAGAAGATGACACAGCCAAGCATGAGCAGTCCCAGCAGAGAAATTATTTTCTGCTGATTCTTCTCTGTGTTTGGTGAGCCACTGCACCAGAGAACATTTATATCCTACTTTATGTTTTGTTTGAGTTCAAAATGTATCTGATGATTGACTTCTTTCTCCAAAGCTGCTGTCCGGCGCATGCTATTCAACCTCCTAACAACCTCCTAAATTTTTGCTTGATAAAGTCACCACAGAAACTCCTGGACTTTCTAATGCCATGCTTTCTAAAACACCTTATCCATGGTGGAGTAATAGAGATTACTTGGAGCACACCTTCTTTTCTTTCTTGCCAGCAACATGGTCCATCATTGTCTTGAGCCCTCACTTCTCCAAATCAGAAATCAGGTGGCAGTTTAGAGAGGTTATTTCCCTCTGGAGACCCCCACCACAACAGCTTTCTGCTTAAAGCAGTCGCTGTGATTCCAGGGAAGCTCTTTTAAATACTGGTAAAATAAGTCTATGTGCTGCATTTTCTTTCTAACCTGTTTATCCCCCTTTCCCTTCAGCTCTCACCTCTGCATACTAGAATGTATCAGTGAGAGTTCTCCCACTGTCTTCTCTGTTTAATTTGGTGATTCTGCCAGTTACTAAGAGGGCTGTGTTGTGATTTAACTCATCAATGTCTTCTTTCAGTCAGGCCCCATCTATGCTGAATCTCGCAGTAAGAGAAGAAAATAAATATTTCTCAATCCTTTGCTCTGAAGTAAGCATTATCCTAGTGCTTCATTTACAATATCTCAATTAATCCAGAAAATAACTCTACACAGCAGGTTATATTATTCCCATTTATAGATGCAAATACTGAACTTTAAATACTAGCACTAGGATTTTAATCCATTTCTATCTTGCTCCAAATCCCATTCTGTCTTGCAAACAAGTGTCAGTAAGTTTTGCCCGTAGGAACTAGTAGAAAACATACAGGTGATTTGAATTTAGGATGCTAATGAATTGAGAGTTTGCTCATTGATTTAAAGATGAAGGAAGGGATTTCACAGTTAGAGACTCAGAACTTAATGATTTTGTTTCTTTAAGGGAAATCTGAGCAAAGTTTATATATAAATCATGCCAATTCTTAATTATTTAAAGATAGATTACTCAGTTTATAGCATTTTTTTAAAACATTTGCTTTATATCCTTATATCCCTTGCTATCAGCCTTTTGAATATTCCTTTGCCAGAGATGAGACAGGGAGAAAAGAAAAACTTTTATTAATGTGCATTTTGATAAATGTTTTAGAAAAATACTTAGTAGAAAAAAGAGTTGGAATTGCTAGCTAAAATTAATTTGAATACTTCATTTAAAAAAATCTCTATTGTCCTGTGAAGTAAATTCCTATGACACTGATGATGTTTAATTCCAAGGGACTTTCTATGTACTTATTCTTAAAACTTCATATCCTATTAAATCTACCTGCATAAGTACTTGTCACATCTTTCTGGTTTAAACCTTAACTTCTTTCTTCTGTCTACTCTTTATTTCCTTCTTGGTGATAACCCTCATGACAATTGCTTTTACAAATACCCTGGGGGTAATAATATTCACTTTTCAAGAGTTGTTGTGATATTTACATGAAAAGAATATATGTAAGTTGCCTGACACAGCATGTACTTAATGAGACCTATTATTAGTAAAATAATGATGTAAATTAAGAATTAGAAAGCAGAATGACTTTTGATAGATTAAAGAGCAATGCACACTGCACCTTTATCTGTAAAGAATTTCCTTCTTTCACACACAAATTGATATGTGCTTCCTATTTTGGCTGCTCAGAACATATCTTCTGTAAATCATTTTATAACTGCTTCCTGCTGTTTTTAAACTGAAACTGAATAAAACAAAGACAGACACAAATTACCAATATCAGGAATGAAACAGGGAATATCACTGCACACTTTGTACACATCAAAAGGTTAATAAAGGAATATTACAAACCACTCTACCCACATAAATTTGACAACTTAGCTTAAATGAACCAATTCTTAAAATACAAACCATTACAATTCACTCAATGTAAAAAAGAATGTGAGTAGTCTTATAACTATTAAGGAAATTAAATTCATAATTTAAAAATCTTTCAAAAAAGAATTCTCTGAGCCCACGTGGTTTGGAGAATTATAACAAGCATCTCAAGAAGGATTAATTCCAATTCTAAACAATCTTTTCCTGAAACAGAAGAGGAATTTCCTAATTCATTTTATGAAGCCAGTATTCCCCTGATACCAAAACCAGACAGTACAAAAAAACAAAAACAAACAAAAACCCCCAGCAACACAAAAAGCAAAAACTACAGAACAATATCCTTCATGGATATAGACACAAAATTCCTTAACACAATATTAGTAAATAGAATTCAACAATATATACAAAGAATTATACACCATGACCAACTAGAGTTTATTCCAGAGATATAAGACTGGATCAATTTTTGAAAATTAATAAAGAAGAAAAATCACATAATCATATTAATTGAAGCTGGAAAAGCATTCAACAAAATTCAAGGTCCATTTATGATTTTTTAAAAAAAGCCTCTCAGAAAAATAGAAGTAGGAGACAACTTCGTCAACTAGATAAAGAGCATCTACAAAAGAATCTACAGCTGACATTGTGCTTAATGGTGAAAATTTGAATGCTTTCCTTCTAAGATTGGGAACAAGATGAAGATGTCCACTCTGCTCACCACTGTTATTCAAATAGTGCTGGGAGTTCTAGCCTATGCAATTAAAAAAATAAAAGGCATACAGGTTGGAAAGGAAGAAATAAAACTGTTCCTATTTGCAGCTGACATAAATTGTCTGTGTAGGAAATCCCAAGGAGTCTACAAAATACCTCCTACAACTGATAAGTGAATTCAGCAAGATCACAGGATGCAAAATAAACATGAAAAATAAATTTTATTTCTATGAACTCGCAATGAATATGTAGACATCGAAATTAAAAATACAATACCATTTATAATCACGCACAAAAAAAGAAAAGAAACACTTAGATGTATATCTAACAAAACACATACAGGATTTGTACACTGAAAAGTACAAAATACTAATGAAAGAAATAAAAAATCTAAATAAGCGGAAAGACAGTTTTCATGAATTAGAAGACTCAATATAGTAAAGATGTAAATTCTCCCCAAATTGATATACAAGTTTAATGTAATTCCTAGCAAAATCCTAGCAGATTTTTTAAAGATATATACAAGACTATTCTAGAATTTACATAGAAATGTAAAGGAACTAGGATAATGGAAATTTTGGAGGAGAAGAATAAACTTGGAGGAATTAGTCTACCCAATTTCAAGATTTATTTTATAGTTATAGTACTGAAGGCTGTGTGATATTATTAGTGGAGGGATAGACACATAGACAAGTGGAACAGAAGAGAGAACCCAGAAATAGACCCACACAAATATACCCAACTGGTATTTGACAATGGTGCAAAAGCAATTCAATGGAGGAAAGAAAACTTTTTCAGCAAATGGTGCTGGAGTAATTGGACATACGTGGGCAAAAAACTGAGACTTGGCCTAAGTCTCATACCTTATACAAAAATTAACTCAAATGGATAACTGTCTAAAATGTAATATGTAAAACTAGAAAACTTTTAGAAAAAAACATAGGAGAAAATCTTCCGGATCTAGAACTAGGCAAAGAGTTATTATACTTGACACCAAAAACATGATCCATAAAAGGAAAAATTGATAAATTGTGTTGCATCAAAATTAAAAATTGTTTGTTCTGTGAAAACTTCTGTTAAGAGATGAAGAGACAAGTACAGACTGGAGAAAATATTTGTAAACCTCGTACCTGATAAAGGACGAGAGTCTGGAATGTATAAAGAATGCTCAAAACTCAACAGTACAAAACCAAACAATCCAATTAGAAAGTGGGCAAAAAACCTCAAGAGACATTTCACTGCAGAGGATATACACATGGAAAATAAGCACATGGAAGGATGTTCAACATTATTAACAATTAGAGAAATGCAGATTAAAACCACAATGAGATGTCACTACACACCTATCAGAATGGCTAAAATAAAAAATAGTGACAACACCAAATGATGGCAAGGATACAGAGAAGCTCATACATTGCTGGTGGAAATGAGAAATAGCACAGTGACTCTGGAAAATAGTCTGGCAGTTTCTCTCTCTCTCTCTCTTTTTTTTTTCGCTGAGGAAGATTAGCCCTGAGCTAACATCTGTGCTAAACTTCCTCTACTTTATATGTGGATTGCTGCCACAGCGTGGCTGACAAGTCGTATAAGTCTGTACCCAGGCTTCAAGCCCATAAACCCAGGCTGCTGAAGCAGTGTGCCAAACTTAACTAATATGCCACAGGGCCGGCCTCTGGCAGTTTCTTAAAATATTAAGCACTTTATTACCATACCACCCAGCATTTGCACTCCTGGGAATTTATCCCAGCTAAGTGAAAACTTATATTCACTTAAAAACCTGTACAGCAATAGTTTAGCAGCACTAGTCATAATAGCTGAAAACTAGAAACAACCCAGATGTCCTTCAGTGGATGAATAGTTAAACAAACTGTGGTATATCCGTACCATTGAATACTACCCAGCATAAAAAGGAACAAGCTATTGATACACACAACAGCTTGGGTGAATCTCCAGAGTATTATGTTGAGTGAGAAAAGCCAATCCCAAAAGGTTACATATTTTATGATTTTGTTTGTAAAACATTCTTGACATGACAAAACTATAGTAATAGAGAACAGATTCGTGATCGCCAGGAGTTAAGGAGGAGGTGGGAGCAGGAGAGAAGATGTGGCTATAAAAGCGCAACAGGAAGGATCCTTGTGGGATGGAATTGTTTTCTCAGCTGTATCAATGTCAATATCCTGGTTGTGATGTACTATAGTTTTTCAAGATGTTACCATTGGAAAAACTAGGAAATGGACATATGAGATTTCTCTGTGCTATTTCTTATAACTACTTGTGGATCTACAATTATCTCAAGATAAAAAATTTAATTAAAAAAATTGAGTTGTAGAAAAAAAAGCAACGTGCACTTTTATTTGTAAAAATTTCTTTCTTTCACCCACACAGTGAAGTGAATTTCCTATTTTGGCTGCTCAGAATATATCTTCTATAATCCATTGCATAATTACTTCCTGCTGTTCTTAAACTGAAACAAGTCATTTAAAATTATTTTTTTAAAATAGAACCTAAATGTGGGAAATAAAACTGGTCTTATTTTTAATTTTGGACACATTTGAATTTGACTTGAGCATCTTTGAAATATTATGTTTCAAATATTTGCATAAATATTTGAAATGCCTAATTCAAAAAATATTTTTTGAAAGATAGTCATGACTATTTTAATGCTGGAAAAAGCTTTTATAAGAACAAACCTCATGGTTTGGAGCTCAAGAGGCTCTTCTCCACTTCTTCAATATCTACATTGAATCCAGAGCTACATAATACTTTTATCAAATAAAACCAAAGCTTTTATGACCCTCTCATGGCTATATGTAGTCTTTCCAATTTAGGTTTGAATAACTTGTGTGAAGAAACTAACTCATGTGAAGAAACATGTATTATACATTTTCCATTTTAAAACTTTATATTCATGCTTCTATATGTTAAATACTAGGAATATACTAATAGTTTTATAATCTGTCTCTTTTAATAGAAGATGAGTATATATGTTAATCCATAGCCAAATAGCTCTATATAAAAATGAAATGAAGAGATGAAAGCAGAAAATATAAAGATTTAAAAAAAGTCTGCCTTTATTTTAATAAGACATCTGATGACTGTAAGAGTTTAATACACTGAAGAATGGGGTTCTATTTGTTCCTATTTCCCACCCACTTGTATTTTCTTTAATACCCTTTAAAATCACAATTTTTTTTTTTAAAAGCCAATACTGTCAATAGACGGAAGAGTAGGAAAATTGCTCATTGGTATAAAGATGAGAAAATCAAGAGCTCTTAGGCTGTTGGTTCTACCTGTAACTTCATGTTTACTTCTTTTTGCTTTGTCTATAGTGTGGTGTTCTAGAGGGAAGAATGCAATCAGTTTGAAATTCTGTAGACCTATGTTTTAATTTCAGCTCTCCCAGTTGTTAACTGTGAGACTATCTCTAAATCTCAAGTTCACTGTAAAATGGAAAGAGTAAGAGCTACTTTTAATACCAATGTTATAGGCTTAAATGAGATAACATATCTCCAGTTCCTAGAAGAGTGTGTACTCCTCTTAAGTACTTCATATTTACTCGCACCCACTTTAACTCCCTCGTGGTAGTAATACATTTTTTCAATCTATATTTGGCCACAATCTATAGCAGAGGAATGGTATTTTGCTTACCTGAAGCCCAGAAGTTCTACATATTTAGAACAAATCTTAATCTTATTAACTCTATATTTATGACAAAAAACTGTACCCCATTTTAAAGTGTTTTTTTTCCTTTTACCGAAAAGAAAGAAAATATAAATTGTTCTCAATTTGCATGACATCTTTAATTAAAAGTTCAATAATATCTACCCCCACTGAGTTGTCTGGACTGCTTCAAATCCCTTCTCTATACTGTTTTAAAAGTGATCAAGACAGAGAAATATGAGGATTGTAATTCAAGATGGTGAACTGATCCCAGCTGTTTACATGTTCTCCCTCCTTACATGCAGTTAAAATGGTAAAATGCATATAAAAATAACAAGTCCATAGCAGTGATGAAAAGCGCGAGTGGTTCTATCACAGGCATTTGGTAACTTCTGAAAGATAAAAAAAAATGGTATGGGCTTGGTCAGGGCAATTAAAGAAACTCAGGATCTTATATGGAGCAATTAACTTTGTTGATTTCCTACCATATGGTAATGATTATCTAAGTAAGGTGAAGAGTCTGCTGAAGCAACTAGTGGGAATTGGGGCAAGAGAGAGAAATGGGGCAGTGTTTTAGATAGTCAAAAATGGTTAACCAAGAACACCAGACATTTGAGGAAAATTAACAACCAAAAAGAGAGGAACCAAGGCCAATGCACAAAGTCAAGGACTTCTGAGGAAACAGAATTAATGACAGAAAAAGATCATAATCAGTATCTTTAGAAAGATTTGAAATGTTATTGAATTCATAAAATTAAGATCAGGCTATTTTTAGAATGGAATACATGGAAAATAAGAAAAGTTTTTGAAAATTAAAAATAGGATCATCACTCCTAAAGTCATAATAAAGTGCCTAAAAATGTCATCCCTTATCTTATTTGTTCACTGCTGTATCCCCAGAGCCTAGAACTCTGTCTGACACATGGCTGATAGTCAGCAGTATTTTTTGAACAAATTATTGAAAGTGCTTTAGAACATCAAATTGTAGAATACTCTCGGAATATAAAACAAGGAGGATCAGAGAGCCAATATCCATTTACTAGGAGCTCTAGCAGTAGTAGGAGAAGCCACAACAGTGATTAAGAGAGTATGGTACCAGCACAGGAACAGACAAGTAGATCAATGGGAATGTAGTAGAGACATGTAAACCCAGTCTACATTTGGAAATTTAGTATATGATAAAGGTGGCATTTCAAATCAGTGAAGAAATGATGGTATTGGGACAGTAGGTTATCATTTTGGTGAAAAATGCAATATTCCAGGTTGATTAAAGTTCTAAAAGAAAATACTACTGGTCTAGCTTCCCATTTTTATCACCCCACTTCATCCCCTTTTTTGAAAGTATTTAAGAAGACATCTAATTTTATTACCAATGACTTTACAAGACATTGCTTTCATATAATTTATAAATGGGCCAGTGTCTGGAAAGTCTGTCATCTTCACATATTCCTATTGATGTCACTTGCTAATCTTCTACATTCAGCCATCTTCTCTGGGAACTCGTTTTTAACCTTGATTTTGCTTGGATAATTTAATATCAGCATTGACTTTTGCTAGCACCACTTTTTCTTTGTACTGACACCAGTGTCCCTCTAGTCCTATTTGACATTTTATTAAGAGGTTGATGAGGTCCCTTTATAATTAAAGTAAGTGAATTCGGATGATTTAAAATCCACTTAAATCCAAGTAAGTGGATTTAAAAAATGTCCATTAGTTTAAATAATTTGAAAATAACAGAGAAAGAAACATAAAAGTGGATATTTGAAACTTAGATTCCAATCCAGAGAAAATTTGGAAGTAAATATACACGTTAACTAAATCTCATCCTCGTCAGGAATAATGTGTTCTCATTTTATTCATACATTAATCATACCTATCTGGGTTGCAGAAATGCAGTGAAATTCTTAATGTTGGATCAGAATATGTTATGTTTCATTTATATCTTTATAGAACATAAAGACATTCTTATGGTAATAGGTTCTGATTGATGAAGAGAATCCAAAACAAGGGTAGGAAATGCACACCATGCAGTATGTGACACCAGTAAAGTCACACATTAGTCCCTTTAAGGTAATAATTAAGATGGTGCTGGCTTTATGGATGTTAGATGGCAGTCTCAGTGGACTCTGCTCTCAGAAGGGCCCCATGCTTGGGGTTTAGTGCTCTTGGGTATCTGTCAAAAATTCTTAATGATTTTTACCTCTGAATTTGTGTTTTATAAGCCAACTCTGTGGGAAAATGGAGCAGGTGCTGGGGCTTGGAGCCTTGGCTCATCTATGATCTCACCTCCCGCCATCTCCTACCTTATTGGGTGGGATTCTTGGTCACCTGCTCCTGCAACCCTGGTGCTCCTGGCCAGCCCAGCAACTGCTGATACAGCAATGAAACCCATCCTCTTTTATCTCCATTTTTAATATCACTACCTTCTCTGTTCTTTTCTCCCATTGCTGTTAGTTCATTTCTCCACATAGATATCTCTTTTTAATCCTGCCTCCGTTTTTTGTGTTTTGAGGCACTATCCGTTTGTTTCTAGATGTGAACACATGCACCTTCCTTCTAATCTAAGCCCTTCTGATAAAAGTTATATAATCTTAAGTAAATCATTTAACCTCTATGAGTCACTGCATTCTGTGCTAGTTAGGGTAAATAGTGCTAGCTACCACAGCAGACACACCCAGAATCTCAGTGGTTTAAAATAAAGGAGGTTTACTTCAAATTCTCATAAAGCCCAATGTGGATTGAATGACCCTCCTTCCATCTTGCAACTACATCTGTCACAGGGCTTACCATGGTATCTGCAATTTAGTCACTCAGCAAATATTTGTAGAATGAATTAATGTAGCAAAAATTAGCCTGTTTGCTTTCATGACTGCATAACAAATTGTGTTTCTAATGTAATTAGAACTTTGGGTTGTCAAGGTTCAGAAACATGTATTTAAGAAATATTTAGAAGAAAAGGAGGAAGATTATATAAATTCGGTCCGTTGCCTATATACAAAGCGAGACACAACACAATGCAATAAAACAAAACCAAGATAATGTGTTTCCACTGGAGCCAGTGTCATATTTCATGCCTTTTAATTACTGTTATATAGTCTAGTGGAAAGAACACCGAATGTGAAATTGAGATTCAGTAGCCCCAAGGACAGACATTTCATGAGAAACCAAGCCTGATATTGAACCTCAATCTTTCATACTTCAAAAGCAACTAAGTCCTTTGTGGGTACTAATTTGAATTCTATTACTGAGTTGATGTGTCATAATAATAAATGACTTGCACTTTCTTGTATAATCATATTTATGCCTCTCAACCTCTTTCATAAAAATATTGCAATGGTGAAAGAATAAAGCATATTGTGATAACTTGCACCCCTTATGTTAAAAAAACTCTGTAAAATACAGACATTTTAAATATCATTGTCTATTTTAGAAATAGACTAAATGATATCTACTTTAAAAAGTATGATGAGCTGGAGGAGACGGTAACTTGAATGTTTTTCAGGAAAATAATCTGTGGAATACAGTAATTAACAAGTGTTTGAGGGCAGTGAAAACATTAGTAAACCAAAAGTTTATTGTACTTTGGGGAAAGTAAAGTATAATAAACTTTATTGTAAGGTGATTACAGTTAATCTCTTGTTAATTATTACAGGACATTATTAACATTTCACTAATATGGATAAGAAGAATAAAAAGTAAGAAAACTTGTATTGATTCTTAGGAAATGTGCATAATTATGAGAGCCAAAAAGACTGTAGTTTTTCTAAAGGACAATGTTATAAGCTCTGTTAGGCAGGAAAAAAAGTGACTATAATTAAAACTATGGAAAAAACCCAGAAAACTGCTATAGGGAACAATCCATTACTGACAAAAGGTATAGATTATATCTGCTGTTACTCCATGATTTTAACTTTTATGTTTAAATTGACTTTTCTTGCTATTTGGGGATTAATTAAAATCTTTAAAAAAGAAAATCAAAGTTCACCTCAAATACCAAGCAGATTCTTAGATCCTGGAAAATGTTCTATATAACTTTACTTAATTCTGATGATAAAATTCCAGCATATGGTTCTTGAGGACAATATCTAATGCCACCAATTCCTTGACTATATAAAGAATAAAAAAAGTGGAACTACCTTAATTATGCTTCAATATTGTAAGGACCCTTTTATTATTGGATTCTAAATCCTCAGGATCTGGCAAATGCCAAATGCTTAATAAATGTTAGTTGAATGAAAGGTGACTTAAAATTGCAACTTTCCGAACTGATCATTAAGAGAAGTTCTGTGCACTGTATTTTTACAGTTTTCTGGGGAAATTTAACAAAAAGTCTAAATTATTTTATCAACTATGCCATAATATTTTTCAATGAACAATTTTTTCATTATTTAATTCATCAAGGGATTATTTAGTGTCTCTCTGAAATGCACAATTATATTAAGTATAAAAACTGGATAGTTTAACTGAAAAAATCATCACTTAGGTTAAACTGATGGGGAGATTGGACTGAAAATGAACATGATCATATTAATACTCTCATCACGCTCATTTATTTTAGCCTAAACAACGGACATCTATTGTGTCTTCTTTGGATTTTCATCGAATGAATCACAACCAAGAATACTTTGAAATCAACACATCTACAGGGTGTACAAGCTTTACTTCCAACCCTCCTGTTAGTCCACCCACCTCTTCTGTGGGAACCACAGAAGTCAAGAACGAGGGAACTGGCCATACAGGTAAAGCCGTTCACTTTATGCAGCTATACTCTTGAATTTTTAAAATGAAAGCTTTTATGAATTAGAAGAATTAAGAGGAAGCTTAGTACAAATTGCATTGTGTTTTTCGTTCACCTCCATGTGTGGCAGTGTAGAGCTTTATGATTTTTTGTCACAATGTGGGTATAATATTCTTTTTGAGTGCATTAATGGCCTTTCAGGTGTTAGATATTAAAGATGATGATTTAATGCTGTAATGGTAGTAAAATTATCAGAGACCTAGAAATGCTCTTCTTCCACTGCTATTTACCTGTCTTCATGTAGTGGTATCAGCTCATCAATATATGACTTCATTAATAGTTGCTTTGAGGCTAGAGAACCTGCATCAAGTTTATCTGGTAAGATTGGGTTGGATAGTGTAGCCTAAGTGGGCTCCCAATCTACTCAAACCAAGGTGAACTTGGGGAGGAGGGATGTGAGGAAATAAGTCTGGGGATAAGGGAATATTAAGGAATGTAACCATACCTACTAGCAAAACATACCTGGTTCCACCCAATCAAATTTGCAATGGTTTCTTTTTTGGGGGGCAAGGAGATTGTAACTTGCCAAGGAACAGGAAAATGACAAGTGGGACCTCATGAATCTCTTCCCCTTATAACTAATTTAAAGTAAGTAAACTATTCTACTACTTTCCTTCAAAAAGATATGATTTTAAAATCCACTAGATATCATTAATATGAATTTTAGAGCCATAAAGTATTATCTTTGTGGGTATTCCATGTAATCTTTGTTCAAAATGAGTGTGTATCTATGACTATATGAATGTATATATGTGTACTTATTGAAGTCCTTTATTCTGACTCTACTTTTAAGAGCACTGATACAGACATTCCAAAAATATAGCCAGAGAATTATTTTCCCCTAGGAAAAAAACTATTTTTAAAACAATGATTAATGGAAGTGGTGAGATTGATATTCTATGGAAGCTATAATCCAATCTTTTCATGGCAACCACAGTGATATTTGTAAAATGTAAATCAAAGTATATCATTATCATGCTTAAAATGCTCAATGGCTTCTCATTGAACTTAGAATAAAATCCAACTCCTTACCATGGCCAATGAGTTCAATATAACCTGGCTCCTGCTTAGCTCTTTAGCCTAACCTTTAGCAAACTCATCCTAGCCCATGCTGGCCTTCTTTGCTAGGCATTCTGGCCCTGGGGCTTTTGTACTTTGGTTCCTGCTGCCTGAAATCTCTGTCTTCAAATTTTCATGTGGCTAGGTGTCATCTTGATTTTGGCTCCAATGCCTTTCCTCATAGAGGTCTTCCCAGATCACCCTATCTCAAGTAGGTGAGATCAATCACCAAATATTATGATGATTATAATGACAAAGATGCAAAAAGAGCAATAAGAATAAGCAATGTGTTAAATCAAATGCTTAAGTATTTTTAATATTTAATGTAATTTTTAAAATCTTAAATATTTAATACTTAAATTTAATATTTTAAATATTAATAAGCAATAAGTATTTAAGCAAATACTTAACACAATGTTTCATACACGTTATTAGGCATTTTATGTATATTAACTCATTTAAAACTCGTAACTGTCATATGAGTTAAGCATTATTATTTGTAGACAAGGAAACATAGAAAGAGGGTAAATAACTAGACTGCAGCCCATAATGACGGCTGGGATTCAAACTTGGTGGTAGAGTCCATGTTCTTAACCATTTTTCAATATTGCTGTGGGCAATTCTATCAAAGCATCCTGTTTTCTTTTTTCCATAGCCTTATTTACTATGTGAAATTACATTGTTCACTTGTTTACTTATTTATTGTCTTCTCTCCTCTTTCTAGAATTGTAAGCTAGAATGGATGGGTCCCTAACACATCATAGGCACTGGAGTCAGGCTGCCTAAGTTTGTTTACTAACTATGAGACTGAACTTCTTATGCTATGAGACTTAACCTCTTTATGCTATAGTTTTCTTATCTAAAGAATTAAATTAACAATTAAATTAATTAGATTAACTTACTCTGTCGTGTTGTTTTGCATGTAAAGTGATTTGCACTGTATCTGGCACATAGTGCTCAACAAATGTTAGTAACTAGTAGTAGTAGTCATTATGATGTTAACGAAGCCTGGCATCATTCAGCGAGCATGAGCATTTATTGTATGTCTGCCATGCACCAGATGCCATTCTACAAGAGAGGAGGGATGGGATATGATTTGTAAATAAAAGTGGTATGTGGACCCCGGAAAGGATTTTGGGCATATAATTGTTACTCAGTTAATGCTTATTTGAATGACTAGTTTCAGATTTAAAATCCTAAAATGGGAGGAATTACAAGTACTCTGATACTTGCCTTTGGAAAATCTTTCTTAGCTTTATTTTAGTTAGCGCACAAAGTGTTTTTTGATGATTAATTTTAAAAATTTTTTTCAGCAATCCTTTGAGGTAGATAGAAATGTTGCTTACTTGTTTTTAGATTAAAAGTAAGAGAAGTTATGGGTCTAGTCCCAAATCTCGGGTGCTCTCTCTCCACTCTGGCTGCCAGAGAGAGAAGAAAAGAACACACACATTTTACTGCTGCCAGGATTTCAGTGACACCATCCAAAACGTGTGGAGAAATTGCAATTTTCCACACTTTACAAAATTGATATTTTGAGGTCTGACATTTGAACAGAATCAAAATCTAACCTTTTAACGGTTGTAATGGTTTCAAATAACATGTTACTATGGTTTCCTAATGTAATATGTCACCTCCATGTTACATCAAACATTTTAGAACAGACTGATATTTAGTAATAATGTAAGGACAATGCTGGTTTGTTTACATTAAAAAATAAAACTTTTAATTTTACAAGTAAAACTTTTAAGGTGAGCATTTATCTACTTGAGAAAGTAACGTTTCATTATCTTACACACAGATAGTTCATTATACTTTGTATTTAAGAACCCACATATGCAGGCACTACCCCATTATTGAAAGAGAGTGAGTTCCAGAGTCACTTCTGTCACAGATTTGCTAGATATTTTCCATCAAATACCTTGACTTCTCTGATCTCCAATTTTCTCCTCTGAAAGGGGAAATAATGTCTAGTCTTTAGGTAGTTGTAATGAATGAGCTTATTTATGTGAATGTGCATATTTATGTGAATGTAAACTATGAAAACTAATATTCTCCTTTAATATTATCATAATTATTATTTAATTTTATTATTTTTCTTATTTAATATTATTACTTGAGATCTATAACACTTTTAAGATAGAAAGAGCCTACTATGGGTCTATACTTATGTCAAAGGTAGCTGACCTTTTCTTGAGTTAAAAGTATAATCTAAATTAACAGATAAATGTACAGTTCATTTTATAAATGAATACATGCACAAAAAATTAATCTTGGCAGAATGTCATTGAATAGAACAAAGATTAATACACCTTCAAAAATGAAAATGCTGCAAAACAATTTAAATAAGTGACCCAGTGAATTTATTATAGCATAGAAGGCCATTTCAAAAGTATTCTGAATTGTAATTAAACCTTCCCACTCATAAGCACTGTATGATATAATCCAAGTATCAATTTATGAATCATCAAAAAAAGGTGATCAGGGGCTGGTCCTGTGGCCAAGTTGGTTAAGTTCGCACGCTCTGCTTCAGTGGCCCAGGGTTTCACCAGTTCGGATCCTGGGTGCGACACGGCACTGCTCATTAGGCCATGCTGAGGCAGTGTCCCACGTGCCACAACCTGAAGGACCCACAAGTAAAATATACAACTATGTACTGGGGGGATTTAGGGAGAAAAAGCAGGAAAAATAAAAGGTGATTAAAGGGGAAGACCTTTGGAGTTTATAGACTTGGGAATGATATGAATGGGTTTGCATTTAACCAGAAAGATCACTCTAATATTAATATGCAGTAGATAGATTTGGGGTGAGGTGAAATTGGAGGTGGAGAGAAACAGTGGCATCAGCAATGGAAAAATGTAAATGGATTTAAGAAATACAAGGTAAAGAGTAATCAACAGGTTATGGTAACTGATTGGATATACAACAGTGAGGGAGAAAAGTTCAAGGAAATCTCTAAAGTTCCTGGTTTAACCAGATGACTCAAATCAGACTGCCATGCCCTGAAATATGGGAAATTTGTAAGTAAGAAGAAGGAGGGCAGATAGATCATGTAGGACCTAATAGGCTATTTTAAGGACTTTGGCTTTTACTCAGAGTGAAATGAGGAGTCAATTTAGGTCTTTCAGAAGAAGAGTTACATGATCTAACCTCTATTTTAGAAGATTATTCTGATTGTGTTGAGAATGGACTGTAGAAGGAGAACAAAGGTGGAAGCTGGAAGACCACTGCAGTAAGATGAGAGATGAAGACAGTGCAGATCAAAGGTGAAACAGTGGAGGCGTAGAGAAATGGATGGATGTTAGACATATTTTTAAGGTATATCCAATATAATTTTATGGTGGAGTGGAAGTAGTATATGAGAAAAAAAATTGAGTAAAACGACAACTGTCAGAATGGATTTACTATCATCTGACATGTGAAGGGTTGTCAGAAGAGCAGATTTGGTGAACGTGGAGAAATATCAGGAATTTGGTTTGAGATGCCTGTTAGGTATCTGAATAGATGTGGCAAGTAGGTAGCTGAAGATCGGGCAGAAGATACAAATGTGAACATCATCACTATACAGATGAAGATGGAGTGAGTGTAGATAGAGGATAAAAACTGAGCTAGATGTAAGAGGAGATAAAAAGCAATACCAGCAAAGGAGACTGAGAAGGAACAAACTGTGAGGTAGGAGGAAATCTTCTGGTGAGTGTTGTGTTCTGAATTCAGATGAAGAAAGTTATTAAGAAGGAGGGAATGACCAACTCTGTCAAATGTAACTGATAAGTTGAGCAGAACAAGGACTGAGTTAGGATTGAGTAGTGGATACAACAATATGGAGGTTGCTGCTGTCCTTGACAAGAGCAATTTGGTTGAAATTGATGAGGAAAAAGCCCAACATGGTGGGTTTAAGAGAGAATGGGAGGCGAGGATTTGGAGAGAGCAAATATAAACTACCTTTTCAAGAAATTTCTTCCAAGGAGAATTATAAAGTTATGATGAAGGAGGAGAAAGAGAGAACAGATTCTATTAACCACGAGGAGAGATTGGCTTTAGACAGGAGCATGGGAAACAGGCAAGATGTTTCCTGTGTGGGTACAAATGCTAGACAGAGATCCATGTGGTGAGAATCTGTGGAAGAGCTGTCCTGAAAGTTTCCATTTTCTCGGTTAGGTAGAAAGCGGCATCAGTTGAGAACAAAGATGGAGGAGGAGATGTGGAGGTTGAAGACAGAGAAGAGGGAAAGAAAGAGTTGTTTGGGAGAAAGAGACAGTGAATAGAGAAGTGAGGTATGGTGCGATTGCCTGGCAGCATTAAGGGTCCATTTTGAGGTTCATATTCATGAACTTAGATTAGCTAATGTGGTTCTGTGTTTTTCTCCAGCCCAGTTCAGGTGGAGGGGAACAGATGCAGAGCATTCGGAGAGTTGAATTTTACATAGGTTCTGATTTTTCCAAATGGTGATATTGAAATGATGAAAGGGCAAGGAAATATGAATACAAGAGAATGAGAGTAATGTCTGACCATAGGATTTAAGATGGAGAAATAGGAGAAAGAGGACAGCAAGGGAGCAAGTAATAGTGAAAAATCAATATGATCATTGGATTGGAGATTCCAGTAGGGTCAAAGGATTGCTGGAGTCAAGGTATTAGAGAAGTGGACTGGAATGATAGGAGGTGGATTCAGAGAGGGGCATGCACATGAAACCAGGAACAATTATAATTATTGGTAATTACATGGTCTTAAGACCGTGGGAGTGAGCAGCTGAGTTAACCTCTTTCCACACAAAATAGCCTCCCATACTATAGTTAAATCAGAACAATTTTTAGAAGAAATATTTAATAAAAGAGCCACATTTATTTCTATGTTGCTCTCCATTCATAATATTTAAACTTTCCATCTATTTAGTAAATTATGGTACAGATGAACTTTACACAAACTTGCCTCTTCTGTACTTTCTCGCACTCTTCCTTGAGGTGCCAAGACCTGTCACATTGTCCCCTGGCTGCCAAGGGCCCTTGAGAGTGGTGTTCTGTTCAGGACCACTTCCTCAGGGGCTCTCTCTACTCTTGATTGACTTATATCTCTCCTTATATGGAACTTTTCAATGAACTGAGAGCCCATCTAATGAGGTATTTCAGTCTTTTGGGTACCCCTAATGGTTGCCAATGTGTTTTTTTCCTCAGGTAACATTTTCTTTTTCAAATAGAGGTGGTGAAAGGTGGTAAAATTCCGGATCTATTTTAAAGGTAGAGGCAACATATTTTTTGGATGTATTAGATGTACGGTATGAGAAAATGAAAGAGACCAAAGGATGTGACTCAAGGATTTCTGGCTGTTTTGACCTTTGGAAGGATGGAGTTGATATTAATTGAGATGTGGAAGCTCAGTTTGGACATTTTAACTTGAAACACTATTGAATATCCAAGTGGATAGGCTGGGTAGATAGTTGAGAAAGTGATTTATTTCAGTGGGGTAAGGCAGGGTGGGAAGAAGCTATGTAGTAATTTTATGTTTATCAAAAGTAAAGAATATCAGTTTTAAAAGATTGAGAAACAGTGTCTCAGGCTGCAATGAGTTCTGAGTTTCTTAGCAAAAATGTCCTGGACTGGTATGTTGTGAATTACTGGGGGGAAAGAAGCTGAGAACCACCAGTAATAAAAGACACTTGCTTTTTATGGAAAGTTGTTTTCAGAAAGTTCTATGTATATGAAGGATTTTGTGGGCTAGCACCTTTGGGCACCAGCTAAGGAAGTTAAATACCCTGGGTAACTAATTATCTACAGTTTTGTAAGTAGTTTCAAACCATCACCTCCTGCTGGAGAAAAGTGATGGGAGGGGGGAATCTAAAAAGAGTAAAGTGGAAAAGTGCTTCTTCCCAAATGGGAAAAATAACAAAAACAAAAGCTTTTAGGTGCATAACAGCATAGGATGCTTTTCTGCAAGGGAGAAGAAACATAAGAGGAGAACTAAAATTAGAACAGAGAAGGTGGCATGGACCTTTCACGCTACTCGGGGATTGCCAGAAAGGCAAAAGAAGGCCTTCCTTTTAATTAGCTCACACAGACTGGAAATAGACCTCCTAAGGCTGAGGCAATGTTATTCCAGCGGCCACAGGACACAGGCTGCAGGACACTGAGGGAGTCTTTGGCCTCCACCCGGCATGAAGGCCAATGCCAGGCTGCTGAGGTGATCTTTAAGCTCTAAGCTGAGATTCTGGGTAAGCTGATAAGGAGGAAGTTAAGGGTTGGTGAGAACAGCACATAATCATATCTTTGAAGTTTATTTTCTTAAAAGTGTACATTAGACAAATTATTGGAATTGTTGATTGTTAAATTCAGTACTTTAAGTAGACCAGGATTTTAGGTAACCAAAAGGAAAGCATTTTTATATCAAATGCCATACATGTGTAATAGTAGAACATAGTCTTAGTTTTTGATCAATCACGAAATGCCTCTCCTGTTCTTTCCTTTTTGCTGTTTCCCCTCTCTATCATGTGCCTTTTCTCTAGTGCCTTTCTGCGTACATTGCACATCACACAGAAGGCAGATATAGGTTAGTAGATGCTTGACAAAAAAAGAAAAGTTGACTATTTTTCAATACTTAAAAATATGAAAATAGCTATTGAAGTCATGTGGTAAAGTTAATGCATACAATTGGGTGGGAACTTATTTTGAGTGAAATTAGTTGAAATGAGGCTATTGGTTTATTTGGGTAGCATAAAATAAATATATTTACTTAGTGTGTGGCATTGTAAGAAAGTCCAGGGTGCTGGGAGAGTATGTAAGAGGGTGATTGATGTCATCCGGGGCACTGCAAAGCTTCGCCAGGGAAGAGTTAGGCCCTGAGAGACAAAGAAGAATTAACTAGGCCAAGGTAGGGAGGGAAAATTATTCTTCCAAAAAGGAATAGCATATTTTAAAAAATCCCTATGGCAGAAATTAATATGAAACTATAGATCTTTGAGAAAGAGGAGAAATGGCAAACTTCGAGCCTTCAGAGGGAGTCAAAGGCCAGTCGTGCAGGGTCTTGTAAGCTATGTCCACGATTTTGGTCTTTATCCTAAGAGACAAAAGAGACCTAAAATCAATGAGAAGTTGTTGGCAGGTTTGTAAGCAGAGAGAAATGATCCAATTTGCATTTTACTGTCTGATGGCTCCTTTTTTCTCTGTGAACCAGAAGGAAAGCCATCCTTGGAGAGTGACCAGTGAGGGCAAAGATCAGACAATTGAGGAGAGTGGAGAACGTTTTAATTAGTTTTTTGTTTAAACTCCTAATAAACGGCTAGTGTATGGGGTCTGAGGTCAGCATATGAGAAGGGATATTAGGGTGGGGGTATCTCTCCCAGTATACCTATGGCCTGCAGGTGATGTATTTAGGCCAAGATCATTCCAGCCAGGGCCAGCTCTTACTGGCTGGCTCATCTCAGCTCATACCTCTAAGTCTGCGCATCTGTCGTCTGTCCACCCTAGCCTCTGCTGCAGAGTTACTTCTCTTGCCAAGCTGGCCCGGTGGCAGCCCTACTTGGCTCTCAGACCAGCTGCCTTCTGAGGCCCCATTCTGGAGGCCACAGGAACCTCCACGTCTCATTCATAATTAAGGAAAATAAGAAGGGCTCAGAAAAATTTATCCTCAAGACTTTGCTAGTCCATGCCATAAGAGAACTACCAAGTTTACTCAGATGTGGCAATGCCCAGAATCTAGATGGGAATTGGAGCCCAGGTCTCTCTTTCCTCATGTTCTCCCAATACCTCTTTATTACACCACAGCCTCTCCAGGCCAAAGCCCGGAAAGGAAAGTTCAGGACACACATGTAGAACTATTTTCCATCCTCCCTATCTCATTCAGCCTTTTCCTTTTTAAAATTTCTCAGAGGCTGTTATGTCCATTCTCTTCCGGGGTGGTCTTCCCATTTGTTGTACAATAGTTCTTCAGACCTAAGTCGGAGTGTTCCAAAGTGGAGTCTGACTGTTAAGTCTATTGACTTACTAACCCACTCTCTCCTACCTGAGGGCATTGAGTCTGCAGTCTAGACTTGGAGGAGGAGAAGTTTCCAATGGAACATAGTTTAAGGATGAAAATATATCGGCGTCTTCTTTGGAAAATACTGTCCCTATTACACTGAGCCAGTGTCATGAAATGAAAAATGCATGAGCATATCACATGCTTAATTAATGTAGCTTCAAAAATGCTTAATAAATGTGCCATTATTATTACTTGTATTGCTGTTACTGCCATAGGTCTAGGCAGTGAGTAGAGCCTAGACTCTAAGAATTCAGTACAAATGGAGAGTGGCCAGGTGCTAGGAGTCCAGCCAGGCAACCAGAATCTTAAATCCACAAAGTTGCTTGGAACAAGCAGATCAACCTGCTGATGAGCAGAGTTGGGATTTTTGTTTGTTCCGTGCCCCAGTTTTATGTGTCCTGGGGTGGGAGGGCAGTGAAAGCTGGAAGTTGTGTCACTGCTGGGGAGAGCCAGACTTTTACAAGTGCTAATCCATCCAAAATTACTGCAGAGGCGAAAGGAACTGTTCCAGAGAGTTTTTGTATTGAAAATCTTTTTTTAAAATTTAATCTTTTATTAACTCAATTTTCTCTTGCTTTACCTTCTGTTAATTCATGTGAAAATATAACTGCTTTGTTAGCTGGAATTTTCTTTGCCATTCAAATTCAGTGCTGCATTTATCTTCTCTCTAATTATCTTGCCTACTTTAGTTTGCTTGATAGTTTTTTTCTCCTGATTTTCTCTTCCAGACTGTTTATATCTCTTGAAAAATCTCCCTGCTCTCAGTTATATTTGTGTGATGTATGTGTATCATTATAACTAAAGGTAAAACGATAGGAGAAAAGCTGACAGTAATTTTTTTTTAATGGAGGGAAAAAGTCTTGATATTTCCAGTCTGTGCTGTGTCGATATCCCCTCTCTACCCTTAGCTGAAAACAGTTTCCAAACTACTAGACCTTTTTCTCTATTCATGTCTTCTATCACTATAGTCTTCTTTTGGGAGAACATTCTTCCTTTTTTCTCTGCACCTGTCTATGCTGGGCTGGTGCCCTGTGTGTCTGCCTGGGCCTTAGCCCTTTAAATGCTGACTCCTCTTTTATGCATCATGCCATAGTGAGCCAGCCCATGGCAGAACTTGTTCCCGATATTCCTCCAGGTAACTTCCTGCCTGATAGAACAATTGTTCCCCGCCTGTCCGGCTCTGGGCTCTAGTGATTTCAACTCTTCTGCTTGGCTCTTGGTATCTGTGATAGGCAGAATTCTAAAATGGCCCCATGATTCTCTCCCACCGCATATCCATACCTTTGTGTGATGCCCCTACTTTGAGTGTGTGTGGGAGCTTAACTTGCTACTAGCCAAAGGCAAGGGTGATGAGGTATAACTCCCATTGTTACGCTATGTTTTATGGCAAAGGTGAAGGGATTTTGAAGATGTAATTAAAGTCTCTAATCACTTTAAGTTGCTCAAAAGAGAGATTATCTTTGGTCGGCTTGAACTTATCGGAAGATCCTTTTAAGAGGGGGACTAGATGTTAGCAATTTGAAGCAGCAGACTATGTGTTTCTCTCTCTCTGTCGCTCCATTGCTGGCTCTGGAGAAGTAAGCTGCCACAAATGCTACAGCTGTACCCTGAGCCTCAGATGAAATTGCAGCCCTGGCCAACTCCTGGATTACATCCTGGTGATGCCCTCCTGTGCAATGGACCCAGCTAAACCATGCCCAGACTCCCGACTCATGTAAACTGAGATAATAGATGTATGTTGTTCTAAGCCACTAAGTTTGTTGTGATTTGTTATGCAGAGATAGAAAACGAATACAATGTCCAATGTTCTCTTGATATGGGAGAAAGGGAGACTCTCTCTTCATCTGCCTTGGCCTCAAAGAACCTCCCCAGTCAGCACTAGTCCCTTGGTCTCATTGAGTTTACAGATATGATTGAAAGTGAAGAATTTGAAAATTGTCTCCTTTACCCCACATCCCCTGCTCAGCTCAGTTAATGCAATTATGCATTATCTATCATACCATTTTTTCCAAAATGGTTTTTTTTTTGAGTTATTGATAGGTTACAATCTTGTGAAATTTCAATTGTACATTAATGTTTGTCAGTCATGTTGTAGGTGCACCACTTCACCCTTTGTGCCCACCCCCCACCCCACCTTTCCCCTGGTATCCACTAAACTGTTCTTGGTCCATAGTTTTAAATTCCTCATATGAGTGGAGTCATACACAGATTATCTTTCTCTTGCTGGCTTATTTCACTTAACATAATTCTCTCAAGGTCCATCCATGTTATTGCAAATGGAATGATTTTGTTCTGTTTTGCAGCTGAGTAGTATTCCATTGTATATATGTACCACATCTTCTTTATCCATTCGTCTGTTGATGGGCACTTAGGTTGCTTCCACGTCTTGGCTATTGTAAACAGTGCTGCAATAAACATTGGGGTGCACAGGACTTTTGGGATTGCTGACTTCAGGCTCTTTGGATAAATACCCAGTAGTGGGATGGCTGGATCGTATGGTAGTTCTATTTTTAGTTTTTTGAGGAATCTCCGTACTGTTTTCCATAGTGGCTGCACCAGTTTGCATTCCCACCAGCAGTGTATGAGGGTTCCTTTTTCTCCGCAACCTCTCCAACATTTGTTGCTATTAGTTTTAGATATTTTTGTCATTCTAACGGGTGTAAGGTGATATCTTAGTGTAGTTTTGATTTGCATTTCCCTGATGATCAGCGATGATGAGCATCTTTTCATGTGCCTATTGGCCATCAGTATATCTTCTTTGGAGAAATGTCTGTTCATGTCTCCAGCCCATTTTTTGATTGGGTTGTTTGATGTTTTGTGATTGAGTTGTGAGAGTTCTTTATATATTAAGGATATTAAGCCTTTGTCAGATATATGACTTGCAAATATTTTTTCCCAGTTAGTGGGTTGTTTTTTTGTTTCAATCCTGTTTTCATTTGCCTTGAAGAAGCTCTTTAATCTGATGAAGTCCCATTTGTTTATTCTTTCTATTGTTTCCCTTCTCTGAGAAGGCATGGTGTCCGAAAAGATCCTTTTAATACTGATGTCAAAGAGTGTACTGCCTACGTTTTCTTCCAGAAGCCTTATGGTTTCAGGTCTCACCTTTAGGTCTTTAATCCATTTTGAGTTTATTTTGGTGAATGGTGAAAAAGAATAGTCAATTTTCATTCTTTTACATGTGGCTTTCCAGTTTTCCCAGCACCATTTGTTGAAAAGACTTTCTTTTCTCCATTGTATGCCCTCAGCTCCTTTGTCAAAGATAAGCTGTCCATAGATGTGTGGTTTTATTTCTGGGCTTTCAACTTTGTTCCATTGATCTGTGCACCTGTTTTTGTACCAGTACCATGCTGTTTTGATTACTGTAGCTTTGTAGTATGTTTTGAAGTCAGGGATTGTGATGCCTCCCGTTTTGTTCTTTTTTCTCAGGATTGCTTTAGCAATTCAGGGTCTTTTGTTGCCCCATATGAATTTTAGGATTCTTTGTTCTAATTCTGTAAAGAATGTCATTGGGATTCTGATTGGGATGGCGTTGAATCTGTAGATTGCTTTAGGTAGAATGGACATTTTAACTATGTATATTCTTCCAATCCATGTACATGGAATGTCTTTCCATCTCCTTATGTCGTCATCCAATTCTCTCAGAAAGGCCTTGTAATTTTCATTATATAGGTCCTTCACTTCCTTAGTTAAATTTACCCCAAGGTATTTTATTCTTTTTGTTGCGATTGTGAATGGTATTGTATTCTTGAGTTCTTTTTCTGTTGGTTCATTACTGGAGTATAGAAATGCTACGGATTTATGCAAATTGATTTTATACCCTGCAACTTTGCTGTAGTTGTTGATTACTTCTAACAGTTTTCCAATGGATTCTTTGGGGTTTTCTATATATAAGATCATGTCGTCTGCAAACAGCGAGAGTTTCACTTCTTCCCTCCCTATTTGGATTCCTTTTATTCCTTTTTCTTGCCTTATTGCTCTGGCCAGGACCTCCAGTACTATGTTAAATAAGAGTGGTGATAGAGGGCATCCTTGTCTTGTTCCTGTTTTCAGGGGGATGGGGTTCAGTTTTTGCCCATTGAGTATGATGTTGGCTATGGGTTTGTCGTATATGGCCTTTATTATGTTGAGGTAGTTTCCTTCTATGCCCATTTTGTTCAGAGTTTTTATCATAAATGGCTGTTGGATCTTGTCAAATGCCTTCTCTGCATCTATTGAGATGATCATGTGGTTTTTATTCCTCAGTTTGTTGATGTGGTGTATCACGTTGATTGATTTGCGGATGTTGAACCATCCCTGTGTCCCTGGTATGAATCCCACCTGATCCTGGTGTATGATTCTTTTGATGAATTGCTGAATTCTGGTTGCCAAAATTTTGTTTAGAATTTTTGCATCTATGTTCATCAGTGATATTGGCCTGTAGTTCTCTTTTTTCATGGTGTCCTTGTCAGGTTTTGGTATCAGTGTGATGTTGGCCTCATAGAATGTGTTAGGAAGTGTTCCATCTTCCCTAATTTTTTGGAATAGCTTGAAAAGGATAGGTATTAAATCCTCTCTGAAAGTTTGGTAGAATTCCCCAGGAAAGCCATCTGGTCCTGGGGTTTTATTCTTTGGGATGTTTTTGATTGCTGTTTCAATCTCTTTCCTTGTGATTGGTCTGTTCAAATTGTCTGCCTCTTCTTGAGTGAGCTTTGGGAGATTGTAGGAGTCCAGGAATTTATCCATTTCCTCTAGGTTATCGATTCTGTTGGCATATAGTTTTTTGTAGTATTCTCTTATAATCTGTTGTATTTCTGCAGAGTCTGTTGTTATTTCTCCTCGCTCATTTCTGATTTTGTTTATTTGAGCTTTCTCCCTTTTTTCTTTGTAAGTCTGGCTAGTGGTTTGTCAATTTTATTTATCTTCTCAAAAAACCAGCTCTTTGTCTCATTGATCCTTTCTACTGCCTTTTTCGTTTCAATAGTATTTATTTCTGCTCTGATTTTTATTATTTCTCTCGTTCTGCTGACTTTGGGCTTCATTTGTTCTTTTTTCTCTAGTTCAGTTAGGTGTGCTTTAAGGTTGCTTATTTGGGATTTTTCTTGTTTGTTAAGATGTGCCTGTATTGCGATGAATTTTCCTCTTAATACAGCTTTTGCTGTATCCCATATGAGTTGGTATGGCATGCTATCATTTTCATTTGTTTCCAGGTATTTTTTTATTTCTTCTTTAATTTCTTCAATGATCCATTGCTTGTTCAGTAGTGTGTTGTTTAGTCTCCACAACTTTGTGCCTTTCTCAGCTTTTTTCTTGTAATTAATTTCTAGCCTTATAGCACTATGATCTGAGAAGATGCTTGTTATTATTTCAATTTTTTTAAATTTGTAGAGGCTTGCCTTGTTTCCCAACATATGGTCTATCCTAGAGAATGTTCCATGTGCACTTGAGAAGAATGTGTATTCAGCTCCTTCAGGGTGGAGTGATCTATATATGTCTATTAAGTCCAATTGTTTTAGTTTTTCATTCAGCTCCACTATTTCCTTGTTGATTTTCTGTCTGGATGATCTGTTCATTGATGTGAGTGGGGTGTTGAGGTCCCCTACTATTATTGTGTTGTTTTTAACATCTTCCTTTAGGTCTGTTAATAGTTGCTTTATGAATCTTGGTGCTCCTGTGTTGGGTGCATAGATATTTATAAGCGTTATTTCTTCTTGATGAAGTGTCCCTTTGATCATTATATATTGTCCCTCTGTGTCTCTCTTTACCTGTCTTATTTTGAAATCCACTTGGTCTGATATGAGAATTGCAACACCTGCCTTTTTTTCCTTGCTATTTGCTTGAAGTATTGTCCTCTACCCCTTCACCCTGAGTCTGTGTTTGTCCTTGGGGCTGAGGTGTGTTTCCTGGAGGCAACAAATTGTTGGATCTTGTTCTTTAATCCATTTTGCCACTCTGTGTCTTTTTATTGGAGAGTTCAATCGGTTCACATTGAGAGTGATTATTGATGCATGTGGACTTAATGCTGTCAATCTGTCGCTCATTATCTTGTTTTCCTGTGTTTCTTTTCCTGTGTGCTTTAGACTACCCATTTAATACTGCAATTTCTTATGCTGGGTTTCTTAGATTTTTCCTTATCTATGATTTGTGACTCTGTTCTGTACTTTATTTTAGTGTCTACCTTGAAGTTTGTATTTAGAATCTCGTTTATAATATAATCTATTCTCTGGTGGTCTCTTACTTACTCGACCGATACTGATTTAGACCCTTTGCTCTTCCCCTCCTAAATAATTATTTTCATTTTTTATTCCAACTCGTCTTGTTAATTTGTAGTTAGAGTGCTAAGATTGTCCTTGTTTTGGTAGTTTCCTTATTTTTACCCTAATGCTATAGTTGAATATTTGCTATCCTGTTCTGGTTCTATCCATTGGTCTCCCTAGTCTGTGGATTGTGTCCCCTTTCTCCCTTTTTTCTTTTTTCAAGTATGAGAGCCTTCTTGAGGATTTCTTGTAATGGAGGGCTTTTAGTTACAAATTCCCTTAACTTTTGTTTGTCTGGAAAAGATTTAATTTCTCCCTCATATCTGAAGGAAATTCTTGCTGGATAGAGTATTCTTGGCTGAAGGTTTTTATCCTTTAAAGCTTTGAATATATCACTCCATTCTCTCCTAGCTTGTAGGGTTTCTGTAGAGAAATCCGCTGACAGTCTGATAAGGGTTCCTTTATAGGTTATTCTCTTTTTTTTTCTTACTTCCCTGAGTATTCTTTTCTTATCATTCCTATTTGCCAACTTTACTATTATGTGCCTTGTGGTGGGTCTTTTTACATTGACAAATCTAGGAGATCTAAAACCCTCCTCTATACACATTTCTCCATTGATCCCTAGATTTGGGAAGTTCTCTTCAATAATTTTGTTAAGCACACTTTCTGCTCCATTTTCCTTTTCCATATTCTCGGGATTTCCTATGATCCTTATGTTCTTACTCCTCATTGAATCCGTTATCTCTCAGAGATTTTCCTCATTTTTTAAAAATTCTTAGTTATCTTTCTTCCTCTGTCTGGCACCATTCAGCCTGTCTGTCCTCGATTATGCTGATTTGCTCCTCTAGGTTGTCTACACGGGCATTCAGGGAATCCGTATTCTGTTTTATCTGGTCCATTGTGTTTTTCATCTCAAGTAATTCTGTTTGATTCTTCTTTATGATTTCAATCTCTTTTGTGAAGTAACTCCAGAACTCGGCTTGTTTCTCTATCTTTCTCTCTACCTCACTGAGTTTTTTGATTAAAGCTGCTCTGAATTCATTATCACTTAGTTTACCTAATTCCAATTCCTCAGGACTTAATTCTGTGTTTTTATTGTTTTCCTTCTGACCTGGGGCTTTTATAAATTGCTGGATGGTAGAGGAGCGGTTTTTTCTCATGGTGGTAGAATTCAGTTGCAGTTACAGCCTGTCGCCACTAGATGGGGGTCGAGAGCCACGTGTTAGCTCTCCGCCTTGGGGAAAGATGGCTGCGCCCACTGGCTTTGTTGGGGGGAGGGGCTGTTACTCACACGTGCCGGTCTGGGTTCAGATCAGTTCTGTTCTCTGGTCTCCCAAGGCCCTTGATTTATAGGGTCCCCGCGGACGGAAGCTTTCCCCCTGTCAGCGGGTCTCCACTGAATCAGTGGCAGGAGTCCTGGATGATCCCCCGGTCGCGCGGCCCCTCCCCCGCTCCTTCCCGACCTGCACCGCAGTGATCGCAGACTCTAGGGGAGGGAGCGATGTTCTCTCCTACCGTTCCAGCGCCTCCGAGGGTGTAAGCAAGGTTATGATCTCCGCCTTCTTGGTATTGTAGGTCTCTAACGAGCTGGCATTATGTTTATTCTCTGAAATTCAGTTCTTCCAATCTTTTGTTGTATTTTGGAGGAGAGAGAATCCCCGGTCAGCTCACCCCGCCATTTTGCTCCGCCTTTCCAAAATAGTTTTTATTTTCATAGGTACTAAGTTGTGAAGCTAAAGTTTTAATAGTTCAAACTTAAAACATAAGCCAGAGGGTGGGAGACTATGTTAGGGATCATGCAGACCTGAAGTACGTAAATTATTGGCGCTTCCCAACTAGGCCTTCCTCCTCCAGGACGTGGCTTCTCGAAGCTGGCAGAGTTAATTTTTTAAGCATGTGTCTGATCATGCCATTCCACTGTTTAAGAACCTCTTACATCTCCTCACTAACTAGACACGAATGTCAAATGCCTTAGCATGCACAACAATGTCCTTGATAATCTGGCTCTAGCTTTCTCTTTGCCTCTACCCAAATACACTATATACTCTTAGGTATGTTGTTAGATTTCATGGTTCTTGATTCATAGAGTACTCTTTGCTCAGCTTAGAATGCCTTCTCATCTAATTCATCTGGTAAACTTCAATTTTTGTGTGGAATTTAGCTAAGGGTAACCTCTTTTGTGAAACTTTCTCTAACTCTAACAATCTTTTCATCCATGTGCCCCCCAGCACTCCTCAAACACCTCTACTGTTAGATATTTTGTACTTGTGTACATGTCTGAGAGCTCCTTAAATGTAGGGGCCATGTCTCAAATAAGATGTATCCCCAGTGCCTAGCATAGCAACTGATTTACAGTAGATGCTCAATAAATGGTAAGTGGTTGAATAACTGAATGAATATTTGCTTTGTTGGAATTCTATCACCTTCTTTGTGCCTATATAATAAAGCCAGAGCAGCTTTTCTCTTAACTACATTGCTTTCTTTTAAGCCATAAAGCCTACTTTTCATTGGTTATGTCATAAAAGGCCTCAGAGAGAAATGTCATTTTTAATGTAAATTTTTGTTATATAATTGATCTGATTTCACAGATGAAAAGATAGCAGTTATTTACATTGGGAAGTTATTTAGTTTTCTTAGATAACTATAAAGTAGTCGACCCAGCATTGCCAAAATCAGTAATATTACTCTAGAAAGCAATGTATCTGACAGTGTGCACTAATTTTTAATTTCCTTCTCCTTTTTATTTTAGTGTGCCAATGCCTAAGGCTTAATTTTAAAAATAACAGGAAAAACTTTGGTTATCCTTGTTCTTTCACAAGGTCAAAGCAAGGCATAGTATGACTGTTTTTTTCTTTCCCGGAATTGACTTTTTCTTCACCACTGCTTTTGCTAATTTCTGCATTAGCCATGTGTGAGGTTGAGAATATTGCATTAGGACCTGGAGCCCTGAGAATGAGAACTTTCAACATAGTAGTGGTGACCAAAATCCAATGTGCAGAACGAATACCGCTGACAGAATTCTAACTTCTGGCAAGCAATTCACTGGATCTGGAGTGAACTCTCATTTATATGTGTATATGAGTTTTCCATAGCACAGTTCTCCTCTCTTAGAAAAATGAATGGAGTATAATAGGAATAGAAATACACTGCAAAGAATCAACACTTATTCCAGAGTCAAAGATGTGATTTTTGTATTATCCACGCTTTTAGATCTGAAACAGGTCCATTGTAGGTCTATGTTCTTTCTATTCAGATGTCTGTGTTCTCTTTATTAATTCACATAATCAAGAGTTGACTCTGTAAAGCTAATAATAGAATTCAGATTTCCTTCTGGAAAGCACATAGCACACGTGGAAGGAAGCATTATTAACTAAGCAAATCTCTCAGATCCTAATGATTAGCATTTTGACAAGCTGTCGTCTTAGACGTAGGATTTAGATCATATATTACATAACTTCAAAGTATTTTTTATATTACTTCTTGATTTGAGTATCAAGTAAATAGTGCTCATTTAAATGTAAACTTCAGTTCTATTTCAGTCTCCTAGTCCACTGATGTGCTGTAGGCCATTAATTTGCAACTAGGTTTTGTTTTACTATTAATTATAATCCTCTGGAACAGGGTAACATTACAACAAATAATATGTCAAGTTCTCTAAGCTAAGTAGTTTCCTATTTACTAACAATATATTTGCTCCCTGAAATTGTCACTAAGAAAATTAAAACTGGAATAACAAATTCAAAATGAACCTGAACCATTTCCCCATACCTCATACTTGATATATTCCCTTTCAAGTGACTATTAGCTGCTCTTTAAAATTTATCTTTAACATATTTATTCATCTAAAACAAGATCTTTATTATTAGATAAGAGTGGGTGTCATATGTTCATTATACTACCTTAGCAACCTCAAGCATATGAGCTATTGTGGTTAAGGCTTTAATTGTCAGTTGGTTATAAATAAAATGTAAAACTATATATAAACACTAAACAAAAATTAGTCATATTATCAAATTTATTAATAATACTAGAGAAGTACTAGAGAAAGTTTATTCATTCATTTAACTAATACAGACTTAGTACTTATAAGGCACCACTATACCCAGGCAAGATACTGGGTATACAGTAATAGAAAGACATGGTCCCTTCTCTGAAAAATTTTGTGGTAAGCAAATAAAGTCTTATGTTATTATATTAGTGTAATATGAGCTTAGAGATGGAGCATATAAATTTACCTAGAAGGGTCAGAGATGGGTTCACAGAATAAGTAATACTTTTCATATGACTTCAAGAATTTATCGAATGGATATTGAAGGACTATGGTGAGGAAGGAAAGGAATAGAGAAAGAAGTAGAGAAAGCAGAGCTTTGGAACCAGAGAAATTTGGGCTTAAATCCTTGTTTTGCCACTTACAGTTATCTTTAGGTAAAATGATAACCTTTCAGAGACTCTTTTTACTTCTTTTGAGATAATGTAGATGGCCATACCTAGTGTAGGACTTTACACATGGTAGACACTCAACAAATATTGTTTCTTCTCACCTACTTTGAGCCTTATGACAACTTTGTAAGTAGATAGGACAAATGGTATTATCAACATTTTAAAGATGAGGAAATTGGGTTCACAATATAGGGAAACTTGCTTAAGGTCATACAACTAGTAAGTTAGTGGCAGAGTCAGGATTAGAACCTACATCTTCTTTTTTTTTTTGAGGAAGATTAGCCCTGAGCTAACTGCTGCCAATCCTCCTCTTTTTGCTGAGGAAGACTGGCCCTGAGCTAACATCCATGCCCATCTTCCTCTCCTTTATATGTGGGACGCCTACCACAGCATGGCTTGCCAAGCAGTGCCATGTCCTCACCCGGGATCCGAACCAGTGAACCCCGGGCCGCCAAAGCAGAACGTGCACACTTGACCGCTGGGCCGGCCCCAGAACCTACATCTTCTAACAAAACTTTTTCCGCTGTTCTGCGATGAGGGTTCCAGGCTTTTCCCATGCATTTAATTATTTATTCAGCCAATGAATATTTCTTGAGCATCTACTAAGTGTCAGACATGTTACTGTACACAGATGTTACCATGAGGAACAAATAGACAGAGTCTGCTCTCATTGAGCTGAGTCCATCAGAGAAGGCAGACTTTATACCAGCAATTTCAATAAATCCTAACGAGTGTTATGCAAGGATACATTTAGGTGCTCTGAAGGAGCATGTGGCAAGAAGACTTATTCTCATTGAGGAGGTCTGGGAAGTCCTGTGAGGGGAAGTAATATTTTTGCCAAGACCTAAAGAGCGAGCAGGAATTATTTGGACAGAGAGGAGAGAAAATTCTTCCAAATAGTGGGAGGTTTGGCAAAGATGTAAATGAGAACATGATATGTTCAAGGAACTGAAACTGATCCAGAATAGCAGGATCAGAGAGCATGAGTAAAGGAGTGGCAAGAGGTGACTACAGAGATTGGCAGAGACGAGGTTGTAGAGGGCTGTCCAAGCCATCTTACAGAGCTTGGATTTTATTCTAAGGGCAAAGGGTGCTGCAGTTTCTGTACTGCATAAAAAGGCTGACCAGGGAAAATCGAGTCTGAAATCTGACTCATTTTCTTCTTATCCCAGAGAGGGTATGCTTACCTTTTTTTTTTTTTTCAAATTCCTCACAGAGATTCATACAGACTTGCTGTGGCGCTAGTAGGAAACTACCTAAGATTTTAAGCAGCACAATGATATCTGATTTGCATTTTTCATGTTCACTCTAGCTATGCTGTAGCTTCTCTTAGATGAGAGCAAGACAGGATAAATGAGACTTGGCATAGGTGACTCAATGCAGCTTAGACCAGGGCTGTAGCCCCCCTGGAGGAGGAGAAGTGAGAAGTTTAAGATGTAGAATTTACAGGACTTGTGATTGACTATGGAAGCTAGAGGGCAAGGAGATGGGAGGAGAGAGGGATGTTCCTCACTCTCCTGGCTTCAGCAGAAAACCATAGGAGCCTCAGGTGCAATATTTAAGACTATAATGTTGAGAAAAGCTACTAGAGTTATGCCATGGTGCGAAGGTGCCAAAATCAGCTGGAATAGAGGACATAATAAAAGCATTTAAAAGTCCTTTGGACCAACAGGCATGACCTTACACTTAGAGTAATGGCTCTCTTTCTTTCTGTCTTTTTTTCCTTGCTGGAAAAGCTGCATCCCTTTGATATTTTCATTTTACTTCTTAGGCTGTTGTATATTTCCATTTGACTCAATTTGTTCTGCAGGGACATTAGTTGTTACCTGACTTTAGTTCTAATTTAAAATGGGGGAAAAAACTGTGATTATGAAGAAGATTGGGCATGTGGGCACCTGATTCATTTCCCTGGGTGGCACTATGACTCACCCTCATTAAAGTAGTTTTGCTTTAAGATGCCTGATGCCTGATAGGTTTTGAATTTTCTCTGCCCTGTGTGTGAACAATAAGATAAGTTTCTCTCATGGGTCATTCACTGCTCTTCATCTCTACTATGAGTCAGATGTTTTGCATTTCAAAACATTATCCTGCCTACAATTTCCCTCTTTATAAATTATGCAGAAAACTTCTACCAAGAACAGATTCTCATTTACTGACTTTTTAGATTTGTATCTGTAAAACATGTTCTAGTTGTTTTGCTATAATTTAGTAAGTAGTTTTATGGCCAACAATAAGGTATTGTTTTATTTGTTTTATCATCATTATCCAAACATCAAAGTGCCTCATTAGATAAAAACACAATCATCTGTAAGTAAATTCAAACACTGATGATTAAGTCATGAGAAAAGTCCTCCCGTGATCTTTTGTCTGCCTCTAGTTACAGTAGGTTTCCTGTCTTTCACATTCAAGCTCCTAGAAAGAATTGTCTATACTTCCTGGACTCACTTCTCAGTCACTCCCCAAAAACCACTCCACTATTGCACTGACATCTCAGTTAGGTCCCCAGGATTGTCTCTTCCTAAATATAATGGACAAAGCCTTTACCTTACTTGACCAATCTGGCTACGCTTAACCCATGAAACACTTTCTGCCTGTGGCTTGGTGACACCATACTCTTCTGGTCTTCCTCCTACCTCTCTAGTCTCAGTCTTGGTCTCCCTTTATGAGGACGTACCTCTATCTCCACTCACTCCTACAAGGTTACTATTTTTCAGGGTTCTAGACTAGTCCCTCTTCTCTTCTCATTCCACAGACTGCCCTTGGATGGTCTCAGCCACTCATATGGCTTTATTGCTCAGTCATATGCTGATGTTCCTCAACCTTGTATCTCCAGCCCCAACTGGAGTTCCAAACCTCTAACGTCATCTTTCTCCTTGACCTCTCCACTTAGATGTTGCACAGATGCTTCAAAGTCAACATGTCTGTGTTAGTTTCTCAGGGCTGCCACAAAAAAAGTACCACAAACTGGATGGCTTTAAACAATAGAAATTTATTTTCTCACAGTTATGGAAGCTAGAAGTTTGAAATCAAGGTGTCAGCAGGCCATGCTACATCTGAAGGCTCTCAGGAAGAATCTTTCCTTGCCTCTTCAGCTTCCAGGCCTTCCTTGGCTGAGGGCAGCATAACTCCAATCTCTGTCCCCATCTTCTCATGGCCTTCTTCCATGGGTCTCTATGTCCTTTCCTCTTTTTATAAATACACTGGTCATTGGTGTTGAGGCCCACCCTAAATGCCTTTGTTTATTTGTTTTGTTTTTATTGTATCATAAGCTTCATGATTACTGAGATTATGCCTTTCTACTGGAATCTCTGGCACCTAGTACAGTGTCAGTAAATTAATTGTTGCCTAATAAATATTTATTAAAGAGGAGAAAGAAAGAAAAGCAATTAATCACCAGAACTCATCTGAAAAATTGATAAGCAAGACAAAGAAGTTTAGACGTGAATTTTGAAAATGTGGTCAAATGTAATTTTTTCTCATCAGTATACTAGCAAAATACATTAAGAATGAGTCAAATCTTATTTTAAGCTCACTCAAAATCTTCTTCTATATTCTAGCAAAAATCCATGGTTTCCATAGATGCTGGAAAATACAGTTATGTTCCCCACTGCCTACTTCATAACTGGCTCTTTCCACCTCTTCTTTATTAATGAAAAATTTCCTGCTTTTGTTGTTACTACAGGATGTGATCTTGTTTCCTAAATATTTCTTGAACATACCTCCAAAAAGGACAAGGGTTAGCAATTACAAGTGTTCCAATTACAAAAAAAGAAAGAAAAAAAAATCTATTTAGAACCTAACAAAATGTCTCCAAATGTCAGCCTGAAAGAATGAAAGGAAGCATTGTTTGTAACTTATATCTGCTGACTTTTGTAAAACATTTAGGCCTTTATACATACATAGCTGGTAAATCTCTGATGGAATATTTAGGCAACCAAGAAGTTAAAAGGAATCAGACATGCAGGATTGTATCTACTTTGCTTACGTTAATAAATTTTCTCCCATAAGAGGATCTGTAGTAGATCTCTGTGCTTGTACTTGTCGAAAATGCCCTAGGTTCAACTAAATCAGACTAGGTCATATAGGTGTTGATGAGGAGAAAAGAAGTGCCTCATTTCCCCGCAGCATTCATTAGGGAGGCAAATAAGCATTACTCTAGGGAGTTCATTGCATTCTTTACAAGAAAGCAAGTCCTCAAAAGAAACTCTAAGTCTTGGTATTTTGTTCTACTCTTCTTTAGTGCTACTTTATGGTATTAAATTCACACAACTTTCAGAACACATAATTATAATATTCACTAATTAAACAGAAAAAGTCAACCAAATTAGATTTAGTTAGTAAAGTGTCTTGGCATAACCTAGTGGGTCTGTTGAGATTTATCGTCACTAAATTATCCTAAGTAGGCACTAGCATTTGCAGCTTAGTATTTATTGTTCTTCATCTATTTTTAGTTCATTTTGACAAATTCAAGGCAGAAGATTCTAGCTTCACTGTATTGTGTGGGGGGCCTCTAGGCACTTATGTAACCACTTCTAAAGCCTTATGTAGCAATTTTCTTTAGTCAACAAGATTCATTTTTGAATTCTAAGTAATTTTAGAGTAGTTAAAAATGATTTCCTTCATTTCAGCAATAAAAGTTGTCATTTTCAGCTAGATTTTTGTAGGTAAATCACCTCTATTATTATTAAGAAATGTTCTACATGTTTTGTATATATTAACTCGTTTAATCCTTGCAATAGTACCTAAGTAGGTACTATTATCACCTATCATTTACTAAATCACAAGGGAACTAAAGCGCAGAGGCTTTAACCGACTTGCCCACATTTATAGTGTCTAGAAAAGGGTAGAACTGGGATTTGCTTCCATACGTTCTGACTCAGGGTCTGTGCTCTTAACAACCAGGTTATCGTGCCTCTCAATAATCTTATTATATCATGTTTGTAATATACTTTAGAAAGTGCATACTACTTTTGCTTGTATAATTGTTAAGTCACATAAACTTGATCCCTTATTTCAGAAGTTTTAAGAATCTAAGTGGATCTAAGAAGCAAACATTTTCTTTCTCTGATTCCCCTAAATTCTGGCAGTATCTGAGTCTGTTTAGGAAATAGCTACTATGTTATAGAACTACTTTTTCCTTTATTCAGCCAGTATTTATGGAGCACTTCTTTTTCTTCAGCTACTCTTAGGCACTGGGATAGAGACATAAAAGTCTCAGGCCTTACCTAAAAGGAATTCAAAGTCCAAAAAGTTTTGCCTAACAGAGAGATAAAACAGTGTCTCTAGCTTGTTGCTGACAGAGTGATGGGAAGAAATGTCTGGTACTTTAAAGAAAGGGATAAGATAATACGCCAGCTCTCTGGTGAAATGCCATTGCTTCTGTCAATCTCCCTCCATTGCATATACCATTTTGGTGACATGTGCTTTTTGCTTAGTGATATCCCTATGGATTGTCACCAGGTAGACCCTAGAATTGAGTCAGGTAGTTATGTGTCAGACACCATATAGGGGTCTTTCCCATGTATTAACTCATTCAATTTAATCCATACGCTAATTCTCTCAGAAGTATTGTCACCAATTAATAGATAAGAAAACAAAAATATTAAGTACGCTTCCATGGTCCATGGTAATAAACGTTAATAATTTAAAAAAAGATTCAAATCTATTTCAACCATAAATTTAGATCTCCTGATGGTAGCTTGCTAATTTTTTTTAAATCTTATGTACAGGCCAAAATAAAGCTGAGTAATGAAGGTCTAGAATCTACAATTGTGTTCTCTGATTTAGAAAATGGAACTAAACTTAAAATCTCTTTAGAAAAGATGTTTCAGTTACTATTGCAAGAAATCACCCCAAAACTTAATAGATTAAAACAACATGAATTATTATATTATCTTATAGTTTCCATGACTCAGGAATTCAGGACAGGCTGCATTGATTTGTATTGTCTCAGGGTTCCCATGCAGTTGTAGTCAGATGGTACCTGGAGCTAGAACAGGGTGGGGCTGGAGAAGGTGGAGACTGGCCATGTATCTCTCTCTCTTTTAGGTAGTCCCTAGGCTTCTCCATGAGGTCTCCCGCCTGGGCTAGCTTGGGTTTCCTCAAGGCATGGTGGTCTCGGGGCAGTTGGACTACTTACATGGTGATGCAGGGCTCCATTGCTAGTATTCCAGATGCAAAGTGGAAATTGCATTGCCTTTCTGATTTAGCCTCAGAAGTCATACAGCATCACTTCCACCACATTCTCTTGGTTACAAGTGAGTCATAAATCTACCCAGATTCAGTAGGAGGGGAATTAGACTCTACTTCATGATGGGGGGAGTGGCAAGATTCCAGATGAACATGCTGGGTAGGAGATAAAGTTGCAGCTATCTCTATAAAATATAGTCTTCCACAGTCCACCCTCTAGCCCAACAATTCACCTTACTCCCACAGGCAAAATATTCTCATCTCTTCCCAAGATCCCTCAAAAGTTTCAGCCCAGTTAGCATTAGTCTCAAGCTTGAGATTCATTATCTAAATTAGGTCCGGAAACAGTTAAGTCTCCTTAGGTAAGCACTAAGCAAAGCACTTGAGTACTGTTCCTCTTGATCAGAAGTCATGTGAACTAAAGAGATAGGTTATTTGCCACCCACATATCCATCATATAATGATCAGACAAGCATAGATTAACCACAATAGACACTTCCATTTCAAAAAGATTAAAAAGTCATTTGTCCATAGAAATTCTGAATTCCAGCTGTGCGCCTGTTGCCAGTTCTGTGAGTTAGGCTCAGTTCTACTCGCAGAGAGTTGTTCTTTATGGCTCATGCCTCCCCCTCAGGGTCTTATCCCCTCTGAGTCATCCTTCCTTTTTATAATAAGTGACCTATGTATAAAACAAAATAATCTTCTCAGTTTAATTCTTGTCTATGCTGGTTTTAGGGTCCAAAAGCTTCCTTTCATTTTGTACTATCTCTGTTCCTTTTATATTTAAACTGGCAGTGATTCCACCAATATGGTTCCTAAAAATTTTGTGAGTGTTCTGTGAATCTTATTGGGTGTCATTCTATTAGACAAAAGTTACAGTCACAAATACTTCAAGATAGTCCCTTCTCTGCCCTGGGTTCCCTGTGAGTCTGCTGAGGAACAACACCCTCAAGATACTTAGAAGACCTACATTGTTTAACAGAGAGGACCTGTGAGGCATGACTTTAAGATTCTCAAGAGTCTTTTTTGTATGTCTTAGATATTCTATAAGGTATAGTTTTAGATCTTTCTGAAGTCTTACCAAATAATCTTACAGTCCCACCCTTTATTTGATCTTTGGCTTGAGGCCCTTCTTAATTAGAGAATTGTTTCCCATCTGGAGAGGCTGGGAATGGCCTGAGTGTTCAAGTGTACAAATGGAAGTTACATTCCTTCTTCTGACCTAGCTAGGGAAGTCTTGTATTATTGTTACAAGCAAGTTATAAACTTGTCCAAATTTAAAGGGACAGGAAATAGACTGTACTTGTTTTTTTTTTTAAAGGTTGTAATGGTTTATAACATTGTGAAATTTCAGGTGTACATTATTATTTATCAGTTTCTGTATAGACTGCATTGTGCTCATCACCAATAGTCTAATTTTTATCCATCACCATTCATGCTACTTTACCCCTTTGGCCACCCCCTAACCCTCTTCCCCTCTGGTAACCACTAATCTGTTCTCTTTGTTCACGTATTTGTTTATCTTCCACGTATGAGTGAAATCATGTGGTGTTTGCCTTTCTCTGTCTGGCTTATCTCACTTAATATCATACCCTCAAGGCCCACTCATGTTGTTGCAAATGGGACAATTTTGTCTTTGTTTATGGCTGAGTAGTATTCCATTGTCTATATATACCACATCTTTGTGTACTCATCAGTGGATAGGCACTTGGGTTGCTTCCATGTCTTGGCTATTGTGAATAATTTGCAATGAACATAGGGGTGCATAAGTCTCTTTGAATTGTTGATTTCAAGTTCTTTGGATAAATACCTAGTAGTGGGATAGCTGGGTCATATGGTATTTCTATTTTTAATTTTTTGAAGAATCTCCATACTGTTTTCCATAGTGTCTGCACTAGCTTACATTGCCACCAGCAGTGTATGAGGGTTCCCTTTTCTCCACATCTTCTCCAACACTTGTTATTTCTTCTCTTTTAATAATAGCCATTCTGATGGGCATTAGGTGATAGCTCATTGTAGTTTTTATTTGCATTTCCCTAATGATTAGTGATGTTGACCATCTTTCCATGTGCCTATTTCTCATCTATATATCTTCTTTGGAAAAATGTCTGTGCATATCCTCTGCCCGTTTTTTGATCTGGTTGTTCGTTTTTCTGTTGTTCAGTTGTGTGAGTTCTTTGTATATTTTGGAAATTAACCCCTTGTTGGATATACGATTTGCTAATATTTTCTCCCAGTTAGCTGGTTGTCTTTTTGTTTTGTTACTAGTTTCCTTTACCTTGCAGAATCTCTTTAGTCTGATGTGGTCTCATTTGTTTATTTTTTCTTTTGTTTTCCTTGCTTGAGTAGCCATGGTAATTGAAAAAATGCATTTAAGGTCAATGTCAAAGAGTGTGCTGCCTATGTTTTCTTGTAGGAGTTTTATGGTTTCACATTTCACCTTCAAGTCTTTAATCCATTTTGAGTTAATATTGTGTATGGCATAAGTATGGTCTACTTTCATTCTTTTGCATGTGGCTGTCCACTTTTCCCAACACGATTTATCAAAGAGACTTTCCTTTCTCCATTGTGTATTCTTGGCTCCTTTGTCGAAGATTAGCTGTCCATATACGTGTGGTTTTATTTCAGGACTTTCAATTCTGTTCCATTAATCTGTGTGTATGTTTTTGTGCCAGTACTATGCTGTTTTGATTACTATTGCTTTTTGGTATATTTTGAGGTCAGGGATTGTGAAGCCTCCAGCTTTGTTATTTTTTCTCAGGATTGTTTTTGCTACTTGGGGTCTTTTGTTGTTCCATTTAAATTTTAGATTTCTTTGTTCTATTTCTGTGAAGAATGCCATTGAGATTCTGATTGGGATTGCATTGAATCTGTAAATTGCTTTAGGTAATATGGATATTTTAACTATGTTTATTCTTCTAAACCATGTGTATGGAATATCTTTCCATTTCTTTGTGTCATCTTTTATTTCTTTCAATAACGTCTTACAGTTTTCAGTATATAGATCTTTCACCTCCTTGTTTAAGTTTATTCCTATATATTGTATTCTTTTGTTGTGATTATAAATAGGATTGTATTCTTGAGTTCTCTTTCTGTTAGTTCATTATTAGAGTAGAGAAATGCAACTGACTTTTGTAAGTTGATTTTGTACGCTGCCACTTTGCTTTAGTCGTTGATTATTTCTAATAGTTTTCTGATGGATTCTTTAGGGTTTATATGAAATCATGTCATCTGCAAACAGCAGCAGTTTCATTTCTTCCTTACCAATTTGGATACGTTTTATTTCTTTTTGTTGCCTAATTGCTCTCGCCAAAACCTCCAGTACTATTTTGAATAAGAGTGGTGAGAGTGAGCACCCTTGTCTTGTTCCTGTTCTCAGTGGGATGGCTTTCAGTTTGTCACCATTAAGTATGGTGTTTGCTGTGGGTTTGTCATATCTGGGCTTTATTATGTTGAGGCACTTTCCTTCTATACCCATTTTATTGACAGTTTTTTTCATACACGGATGTTGGATCTTGTCAAATGCTTTCTCTGCTTCTACTGAGATGATCATGTGGTTTTTATTCCTCATTTTGTTAATGTGGTGTATCACATTGATTGATTTGTGGACACTGAACCATCCCTGCATCCCTGGTATAAAGCCCAGTTGATCATGATGTATGATCCTTTTGATGTATTGCTGTATTTGGTTTGCCAATATTTTGTTGAAGATTTTTGCATCTATGTTCATCACTGATATTGGCCTGTAATTTTCCTTCTTTGCATTATCTTTGTCTGGCTTTAGGATCAGGGTGACATTGGCCTCATAGAACGAGCTAGGAAGTGTTCCCTCTTCTTCAATTTTTTGGAGTAATTTGAGAAAGAAAGGTATTAAATCTTCTTTGAATGTTTAGTGGAATTCTCCAGAGAAACCATCTAGTCCTGAACTTTTATTTGGGGGGAGGTTTTTGATTACTGTTTCAATCTTTTTACTTGTGATTGGTCTATTCAGATTTTCTATTTCTTTTTGATTTAGTTTTGGGAGGTTGTAAGAGTCTAAGAATTTATCCATTTCTTCTAGGTCGTCCAATTTGTTGGCATATACTTTTTCACAGTATTCTCTCATAATCCTTCTTATTTTTATGGTATGTGTTGTAATTTCTCCTCTTTCTTTTCTAACTTTATTTATTTAAGCCCTCTCTCTTTTTTTCTTAGTGAGTCTGGCTAAGGGTCTGTCAATTTTGTTTGTCTTCTCAAATAACCACCTCTTAGTTTCACTGATCCTTTCTACTTTTTTTAGTCTGTATTTCATTTATTTCTGCTCTAATTTTTATTATTTTCTTCCTTCTGGTGACCTTGGGCTTTATTTGTTTTTCTTTTCCTAGTTCTGTTAGGTATAATTTAAGATTGCTTATTTGAGATTTTTTCTGTTTTTGAGGGGGGCCTATATTGCTATGAATTTCCTTCTTAAAACTGCTTTTGCTGCATCCCAAAAGAGTTGGTATGTTGTATTTTTTTTTTTTTTGAGGAAGATTAGCCCTGAGCTAACTGCTGCCAATCCTCCTCTTTTTGCTGAGGTAGACTGACCCTGAGCTAACATCCATGCTCATCTTCCTCCACTTATATGTGGGACGCCTACCACAGCATGGCTTGCCAAGTGGTGCCATGTCTGCACCTGGCATCTGTACCGGCAAACCCCGGCCCACCAAAGTGGAATGTGCACACTTAACTGCTGCACCACTGGGCCAGCCCCAGTATGTTGTATTTTCATTTTTGTTTGTCTCCAGGTGTTTTTTAATTTCTCCTTTGATTTCTTTATTGATCCAATGGTTGTTCAGTAGCATGCTGTCTAGTCTTCACATGTTTGTGACTTACTCAGCTTTTTCCTTGTAGTTTTCTAGTTTCATAGCATTGTGGTCAGAAAAGATGTTTGATATGATTTCAACCCTCTTAAACTTATTGAGGCTTTCTTGTTTCCCAACATATGGTCTGTTCCATATGCAGTTGAGAAGAATGTGTATTATGCTGTTTTTGGATGGAATGTTCTCTATATATCTATTAATTCCATCTGATAAAGTGTTTCATTTAAATCCACTATTTCCTTGTTGACTTTCTGTCTGTATGATATATCCATTGGTCTATGTGGGGTGTTCAGCTCCCCTACTATTATTGTGTTGCTGTTAATTTCTCCTTATACGTCTATTAATAGTTGCTTTATGTACTTTGGTGCTCCTGTGCTGGGTGCATATATATTCATAAGTGTTATGTCCTCTTGGTGGAAAGTCCCTTTTATCATTATATAGTGCCCCTCTTTGTCTCTCGTCTTTTTTTATCTTGAAGTCTGCTTTGTCTGATATAAGTATGGCTACACCAGCTTTCTTTTGTTTGCCATTAGCTTGGAATATCATCTTCCACCCCTTCATTCTGAGTCTATGCTTGTCTTTAGAGATGAGATGTGTTTCCTGGAGGCAGCATATTGTTGGGTCTTGTTTTTTAATCCATCCAGCTACTCTGTGTCTTTTGATTGGAGAATTCAATCCATTTACATTAGAGTGATTATTGATGTATGAGGCCTTAATACTGCCACTTTATTTCTTGTTTTCCAGTTGTTCTATGTTTCCGTTCCTTCTCTTGCCTTGTATTTCTGACTGTCACTTCAGTTTGGTGGTTTTCTCTTTATTTATACATTGCGTCTCTGTTCTGATTTTTTGTTTAGTGGTTACTATGAAGATGGTATAAAAGATCTTGTAGATGAGATAGTCCATTTTCTGATAGCCTCTTATCTCCATTAGCCTAAGCGGGTTTTGTCCCTTTTCTCTTCCCCTTTGGAGTTTTTGTTGTCACAAATTATTGTTTTGTGTTGTGAGTTTGTTACTAAGTTGAATGTTTATAGTTTTGATGCTTTCTTTCCCTTTATCTTTTATGTTATAATTAAGTATTTGCTACCCTGTTCTGAAAGACAGCTGCAGTTTTATGATTTTTTCTATCTTTTTACCTTTTTGCTCAAAGCTTTGTAGACCTTTGCCTTTTTGTTTCAGGTATGAGGGCATCCTTGATCATTTCTTGTAGGGGAGGTCTATGATGATGAACTCCCTCAGCTTTTGTTTATCTGAGAAAGCTTTTATTTCTCCATTGTATCTGAAGGATAGTTTCAATATTTTGAATATATCATTCCATTCTCTCCTAGCTTGTAAGATTTCTGCTGAAAGCATGATAGGGGTTCCTTTGTAGATATAATTTCTTCTGTCTTGTTGCCCTTAATATTTTTTCTTTGTTGTTGACTTCTGCCAGTTTTACTAATAGACTTTGGAGAAGGTCTTTTCGCATTGATGTAATTAGGAGGTCTATTGGCTTATTTGTAATTCCAGCTCCTTCCCCAGGTTTAGGAAGTTCTAGACTATTATTTCTTTGAACAAGCTCTCTGCTTCTTTCTCCCTCCCATCTCCCTCTTGAATACCTATAATTCTTATGTTACATTTCCTAATTGAGTCTGATATTTCTCAGAGAATTCTTCATTTCTTTTCAGTCTTAGTTCTCTCTCCTCCTCCACCTGAAGCATTTCTATATTATTGTACTCAAAATTACTAATTCTGACCTCTATAATGTCAGCTCTATTTTTTATGGATTCCATATTGTTTTTTATCTCATTCATTGTGTTCTTCATCTCCAGAACTTCTATTTTAGAGTTTCAGTCACTTTTGTGAAGAATTTCTTCTGCTCATTAATTTTATTCCAGAGTTCATTGAACTGTCTTTCTCTCTTTTCTTGTAACTTGTTGGGTTTCTTTATGATAACTATTTGAATCCTCTGTCACTTAGATTGTAAATTTCTGTGACTTCAGGATTGGTTTCTTGAGACTTGTCATTTTCTTTCTGCTCTGGAGCATTAATGTATTTCTTCATGGTGTTTGATGGAGTGGACCTTTGCTGGTGCACAGTGGTGGTATCTGGTTGCAGATTCTACCTGCCAACACTGGGGGTGGCAGGAGCTGTGTTTTCTGAACCTGTCGTATCTGCTGGAAGTTGTGCCTGTCTCTTGGCAGCTGTGCCAACAGGGCCTGTCTGCGTTTGCCTGCTGGCTGCTACTGCTTCATACACACAGGTGCATGTGCTCTGATGCAGATCCACTGCCCTGGCCGACCAGCCAAGCTGGTGCACCAGGCAAGAGTAGGGGGAGGGGTGCTGTCTTTCATGTGCACAATCCCCCATGTTCCCACTCTACACTCACTGGTGGGCTGCCTTGGCTGCTTGGCTTGATGGGGGCACCCTCGTGGTGTCTGAGCCACCTTGGTGTGGAGCATTCCTGTGGGCTGGGAAGCAACACCAAGAGCAAAAGTGATCCTGTGGAGGCCTGTCTGTTCCTCCATCTCCTCTAAGAGTCATGTGTTGACCACTGCGTGGGGTCCCATGCCCTAGATCTCTGCTGCTGTGGAGGGGGAGGAGATCTGTTTACCTCCTTCCACTGCTTACCAGGGATCCAGTACCCCCACCTTCAAATATATGGCTGTATGGATTTCTCAGATGTCCTGTTGTGCTGTGTATATGTCCTCTGATGGTTAACGAATGTCCTTTTCATTGTATCTTAGTGGGGAGAGACTAAGGGTAGAGCTCACTCTGCTGTGATGCTGATGTCACTCTAGACTGTACTTCTTAATGGGAAATTTGCAAGATTCTAGAAGAACATATGGAATGAGTGATATTGTTGTAGCCATCTTTGGAAAATACAACCTGCTCAAAGAATCACTGCAATATGATGAAACATTTTTAAACAAACTTACTGATATTTAAACATGCAAATGCCTTGAAAGAAGTTACTTTAGGAAGATATATTCTTTTCTTAAAAGTTTGCTTTTGTGTAGATCATATTTTGGAACTTAGCTGTTGGAGTTGTTTTAGAATGCCTGAAAAGATTCATTATGGCTGAATGCTGTATACTACCATCACAATTTGTTGACAAAGAATACGTTTTCCTTGCCCTGGTTTAGGTTTCCAGACTGGAAATTTTACTGATGATTTCTTTGGATCCCAGGGAATACAGTCTACAGTGTTTTCCTCAAGTGTTTCTTCAGATCCTGCCAGCCACGCAAAAGCCCGAGTATAAAAGAAAGCTTATTTTGTTCAAGAATGATATCCTAAAGAACAATGACCAAGGGCTTTAACCATTCAACACTTAGCTAACTTAAAACTTAAAAAAAGATATCTGTGTGGGTGTTATATGTGAAGTGAAGGATTTCTTAGATTAAATGAACATGTAAGCTTCTTTCATCAAAACAATCAACATGTCCATAATTTAATCATCCAACCCAGAGCTGGAGTGATATTCAGGAGTGTGTTTCCTGAACAAACTCTGCAATTATCTAGCTGTGTGATTTCTTTAAAGCCTTTGCAACTTCATTTTAATTTGCTGGAATGAGTGGAGATGGGACTGTCATCAAGAATAATTTGTGAATATCTTCTATTTACAAGGCATCCTTGTGCAATTGACTGTTAAAGCAGTTTTATTTATGGCAGGGTCATAGTGGGAGAGTAGCACATTACTTGGACCCTGCAATTTACTTTCATATAGAGTACTTCTAAGATTATTCACTGTGATCTCAACTCTCAGGTGACTTCCTTCTGAGAGGCCCTGTTACTGATAGATGTACTTACAAGTATAAAGCAACAATCAGGATTCGTCTTCTCAGCAGAATCTCCTAACAAAATACTTTAAGTTTTTCATATCTTACCCTTTCCACAATCCCTCAAATGAATGTACTATCTGAACATCCCCAGACAAAGTGAACTCAGAATTAAAAAGACTATACAACTTCCCCTTTAGAACCACCATTGGTTTATACTTAACAGCTGTACTCACCTGAGTGTGCACCAGAGTTCAGGAGGAAAGCACATAAAATTTACAGATGGTTGAATTTTATGCTATGGGATTTAAATAAGCATTTTAAATGTCATTCTACTCATGCAATTTTTTTTCACAGCCTCAAAGTTTGGCATGAAATTGTTTTTTCATATGCATTAAGTTCTGATGAGTGTCTGAGGTCATAATTGAGTCAAGAAAGAAAGGATTTTCTATTAAGCAAAACACTAGAGTTCATAAGTTTATTTTTGTACAGCAAGTGGTTTGACAATTCATGTATTCGTCTGTCATTTCTTCAGTTTTGTGGTTGAGAGCATTTGAAATGCACATGTACGAAATTCCTTCATTTAAATTTTGTCTTTGGTTGTACTTCTTATGGTACTTCCATGTGACAATATTCCACATTCTAGTTCTTCATTTTCTTGTTATTTTCCAATGCTAACACCTAAGGATTTAGAGGAAGAGGGAAGAAGTCAAGGTTCTCTTGTTAGGTCCTAGAGCTTTGAATATACAACTCTTACCCAGTTTTCTCCCTCCTATCTATTCTTTTCCTCTGCAGTCATGCATGGAAAGCAACATTACTCCAGTCATTTCTCTGAAAATAGTTTCCAGTTCAAAGAATTCACTACAAAGTTCATCTGTGTCCCATATGGGAATTATCATATTCAGAGCTTAGTTTACTTATATTAGAGTTTTAATTCACTATACCTTTGTAAAATAGCACAGTTGGAAATATTTAGTCATTATTTTGTAGATTTGAGTCAGAGAATTTGCATTTAGGATTTAGGAATTATGATACTATTAGTCTTAATAAAAATGATTTTTTTATTGAGTTTTTACTGTGAGTAAATGACCAAGCTAAGTGCATTGTCTTATCTCATCTCTCCAAGAATCTTAGGAGGTAGGCCATATTAAAATCAACATTTCACTGGGGCTGACCCCGTGGCCAAGTGGCTAAGTTCGCACGCTCTGCTGCAGGCGGCCCAGTGTTTTGTTAGTTTGAATCTTGGGCGCGGACATGGCACTGCTCGTCAAGCCACGCTGAGGCAGCGTCCCACATGCCACAACTAGAAGGACCCACAACGAAGAATATACAACTATGTACCAGGGTGCTTTGGGGAGAAAAAGGAAAAAAATAAAATCTTTAAAAAAAAAATCAACATTTCACTGATAAAGAAAATGAGTAATTTCCCAGGTCAACAGTCAGAAAGTGGCAGGCCTGAGAGTCAAGTTCAGATTTGTCAGGCTCTAAAACCAATGCCCTGACCACAATGAGATGCATCAGTGTTTCTCCACTGGAGGTGATTTTTCCCTCCCCACCTCCAGGGGACATTTGGAAATTGAGGAAGTTTCTACTGGTATCTAGTGGGTACAGACCAAGGATGCTGAAAAACATGCTACAATGCACAGGACAGCCACCCACAGCAAAGAATTATCCAGCTCTAAATGCTGAGAGTGCCAAAGTTGAGAAACTCTGATATACCCAAATACTTTTCTAAGTCAACTAATGGATTATCCTGAAACTTTGACTTTGTTTACCATGTAGTCTTCAGAATACAGCCTATCCAAATGTATAGACTCCAGGTGAACTTGGATTCACTGACTCTGGATAACAGAGTATGTTCCATTGTAAGTAGCCATCTTTATTGTTTGACAACAGAAAATATACTTTTTAAAAATTGGACAAGAAGCCAATTCAAATTTGTATTAAATTTACATTCAAAACCCATAAACAACAAAACTGAGCATACAAGAAAAACAAAGAATGTGTGTGCATTTAGATCTTTTAAGATCAAGTTAAGAAAATTTCCACTGCTGTAATTTTTTCAGCTAGAAAATCACTATTTTTTCCATTGATTTATAAACTTCCTGGGACCCTCTATACTTATACAAATTGTATGATTAGTCTAGATATTCCAAAAAAGATCTCAATCAGCACATTCCTTGGATTAAAATAACCTAGTCTGGATCAGAGTTACTTGAACAGAAAGGATATAAGGAACTGGCAGCATAATGTAAATTCAAACACCTCGCTAAGCACACTGGTTAGTGCAGCTAGCATTTTTTTCTTTTTAATCATATTGCTTTCTCAAGGAAGGAAACAGTGCATTGATTTACATTCTAGCTTGGTCTTCTTACCTCAAGGTGGACCAGAGGTCCATTCCATTTTAGACAAAGTCCTTTTCGACCATTTTGCAGCAAGTCTCCATTCGTTAATCCAATCCACCCTTTATCAAAGTTAGAGTTTTCTTTTGAACTTCTCCAAATCACTGAGGAGACCTAACTCCTTGGTCTGGATGTATCCATTAAGGTTGTAACCTTACAAACAACAGATATCATCAGTAGTATCAAAAAACAAGGCTTCGTGAAGAACAGAAACTGGAGCAACTAGCAACATCTAGGGAGCAGAGACTGATGAAAAAGTCTCTTCAAAACACTATTGTTGAGATAAATCAGCTTGAAAATTCCTCAGTCTTTGTGTCACTCAATTAAAGACTCACATTCCACGGAGTAGCTGATCTGCCTTGCATAGGTCAAATCTGTATTCTTGGCTGGAAGATGACAGGGCACTGAGATTGAGACTCTCATTCATCTCACAGGGAAAGGGTAGTTTCTCAGAGAAAAATCATGATGTTGTTACTAGATGGAGGAGGCTTCTACTCAAGCGAAAATAGTAGCTGTCCAGTACACTGGATTCCCTTTCTTCCTCTCCCTATTATCTTGAAACCCTGAGAAATATATTTCTGCGTCTTCCAATTTTCATACTATACCTCTTGATGCTTCTGCTGATTCTTTACTGTCACATGAACATAATGGTCTATTCCTCCTCTCTCTTTATTTCTGCCGTAGTTCCTCCTTTTTCCCACTAGTGGGAGAGCCCACTACCACCTCCTCTGTGAAAATCCAAGGATAAGAATTGGGTGTATGTAAAACTTGTAAAAATGAAGGTGAAACTATAGCTGAAATTCAATAATTGTCTTTCTAGATATTTGGGAAGGTATTTTTCACACTAAGTTTCACGGTACTTCAAAATTCCATGATATATCTATAAGGATTACATTTGCTTTTAATACAGACTCTTGCTATTATATCTGTGACTGATGCCAATATCACCCAGAAATTAGGGAATTAAAGTAGGAAAAAGAGTGCAGCCCAGCATCATAGAGAAGGCACATATCACAGGGGAATGTAGGCATTCAAACATTCTGATGAGACGTGATTCTTAATTTCAAAATAACTGCTAAAGTTTAAAAAAATTAAAGGAAATAACAATGCATCTGAAACCCTGGACGTGGTACCAGAGTAGAAATGTAAAAAGCTGAGAAAACCTGACACATGGTATTTTTGCAGTTACGTCTTATGCAGAGCCAGAAACTGTTGTATATAAGAATGCGTGTGAGTGCTGTGTCTGCATGTGTAGAACTAGGAGAAGAAGTGGGGAAGGAAACTAATATGTAGCAATTTTTTCATGTATGATAAAACGCTATTTATGAGCCTTTTTTAGGATTTGAAATGATGGGAAAACATATAATAAAATACCATTTACAAAGAAAGGAATTTTAAAAAGCAGAGATAATGAAACATTTTCTCTGTATAAACATCTTATTCTTCCCTGAAATCACAAACAGCTGCAGTATATTCTGTCTAATTATAACTGAATCATAAGAAACACAGCATGATTAGAAACCTAAGTGGTATCAGTATGGTGCAAGTTGATTTTAAATCCTGAAGTTCTATGTAATTCGGGTTATATTCACACTTGAGTCATCAGTTTTAAAGAAATAATACTAGTGTTAATTTGGGTTATTTACTAATGTAGCTAAATGTCTTTAGCACTGTGGAATATTTTAATAAATGGTAAGGCATTATTAGTTCAGATACCGCTTATTAAGAATTTATGGTTATTGTATACTAATGGAGTTTACCTTTGCATTATCAGTGGAAAGGGAAAAATATTTTTCAGAGAATTGTTTGTTTCCGTAATAATAAGGGCTAACTATTTTCAGGTACCAGTTTAGCAGTGAAGATCTGTTCTTTACATATGAAATTATAAAACTAAAGAATTTGGAGGGTCCTCTCAGATAGGGAAGTATACCAAGAGTGTGAATTTTCATATCTAATAAATAGACTAGTAATTATCATCTGATCTTTAGTTCTTGCTTTTGAAAATACACCTCTTCTCATGAATCTTATCACTTAAATTGTAAATTTACAGGGATCTAAGCCTCAGGGACTAGGAAACATTTAGTCCTACTTTCTCTTTTTCATGAAGTTATCACCGAGTGTCCAGGACCTCCTATAAGCCCAATCTTCTCATAAATATGTAGAGGCAACACACACTGCGATATGTTACCCTGAGCACATATGCTGCCTAGACAAGGACAACTTGAGTTAAAACCAGGAAAACAGTCCAAAGCCCTACATGACTAAGAGGTTGATTAGGACAGATAGGCTCAAAATGCCATATAGAATGAGCTAAGTCTGAAAAGGAGCTGGGGTAGTTTCACAAAGAATAGCTTCATTTACCTTCAGAGTTTCCCTGGGCTCCAAATCCAGAAACTGAATTGCAAAACTTGAAGACCAATAGAGAACTTTGAAGCCCAGTTTATCTTGTTCCTTAAACAGAATCTTCTTTTTCACCTAAACCTCGATAGCGTGCATCTAAGTACTTTTAGTTCTCTTCTTCAACCTTAGAATTAGTTGTATTCCAATACTTATGTTATTTCAATACACAGTTTCCCCAAGATTCTGATAAATTGTGGTCATTTTATTATTATTATTATTTTTTTTTTTGAGGAAGATTAGCCCTGAGCTAACTGCCACCAATCCTCCTCTTTTTGCTGAGGAAGGCTGGCCCAGAGCTAACATCTGTGCCCATCTTCCTCTACTTTATACATGGGATGCCTGCCACAGCATGGCTTGTCAAACGGTGCCATGTCCGAACCCGGGATCCAAATGGGTGAACCCCGGCCTGGCGCCAAGTGGAACATGTGCACTTAACCTCTGCATCACCAGGCTGGCCCCTATGGTCATTTTAAAAAGGCACTAAAATGTTACGAGACTGTGATATCTTACCTACAGTTCTAACAGGTAATTACATTCTAGACTAGTGAAATTTTCAACTAGTTAATTAAAGTAATATTTCCTTTTCATCCTGAGACTAATGTATGGTGAGGCCAGGTACTCATTAATAAACCACTACCTTCCCCCCAGAGGGCAAAAACTGTCTGGGACTGGGAAAGTGAACCATGACTATATAATTTTAAATGAATTCATTGAATATCTGTTGCTTGTCTTTTAAAGAGATTCTCAGAATTCATCTGGATGTATTGGCCTTCCTAGGTTTCTATCTAACCATTGCTTCAATCTCAGCCTAAATCCTTCCTCTGGATAGGTCTCCCTAATGACAATTGCTTCCCTCTGGATTGCTCAGTGTTGTCCCTAGCACCATGTTCCATGAACCATGACAATAACAGCTGAGGTAGACCCTCCCCTGCCAAACATCACCACTTACTGACACCTATTTTTGTAAGACGTGACCAAATGCTCTAGATCCAAAGATTTTTATCTAATCATCTTCATTGTAAATACTGACAGCTGAGACAGCTCCCCGGTGCCTTTTTGGCCCTAAAAAGTGAATCTAATGCCATCCTAGCATCTCCATACCATCAGCTCTCAGACTAAGTAATTTTTTATGCCTCTTTAAATAGTCTAAGGATAGAATAATCATGTCCCACTAACCCCCACACATTAGAGTCTTCTTTATGTTCAGCCACATCTCATCCTATATTTGAACAATGTTTTTAACCACATTTTTATTAAAAAATTTTCAAACAGAAGAGTTGAAAAAATAGCGCAATGAACATATGCCCACCATCCAACAACCTATAGTCAACAGTTAACATTTGCTGTATTGCTTTATCTCTCTCTTGTCTATCTCTTTCTGTTATCTATTTTGTCCATCTTGCTGAATCATTTGAAAATAGATTTCAGAGATAATGTTACTCCTAAATATTTCAGCGTGCATATAGAAAAAGGACATTCTCCTACATAATCACAATACTATTTAACACGGATAATTAGTAATAATTTCTTAATCAACTGATATCTAATCAGTTTATCTAATCTACCAATCTATCTAATTTACCCAAAAATACCCTTGCAGCTGCCTTTTCAAACCAGGGTTCAATCAAATTTCACATATTTCATTTGATTATTACCTCACCTTAGTTTATTTTCGTCTATAACAATCCCCCAACATTATTTTTTTCATGATATTGACTTTTTTAATGAGATTAGGCCAATTGCCTTGTGAACTATCCCACATTCTACATTTGTCTCAATGTTTTCTTGTTGGGTTTTTAACTTGTTCCTTGATACCCTGTATTTCCTATAATCTGGAAGTTAGATTTAAAGTCTTGGTTCAAGTTAAGCATTTTTGCAAGAATACTTCCTGGGTGATTCTGAGCACTTTATATTGCATCACATCGGGAGACATATAATGTCAGGTTTCCCCTCTATTGGTTATACAAATTTGATAACTTTTGGGTGGTTACCACTAGTTCTCTCCATTGTTAAGGTCTGCTTTTCCGTTTGCAATTAGAAGGTAAACTGCGTGGTGAATGGGTTATTGGGAATAGGGCCATGCATTTCCCAATAACATTTCACATAAGAGTTTATCATTCTTTGATGATAAACTGTTTGATGATCCTCTGTGGGAATAATCATTTCATTGAGATTGCAAAATTGTGATTCTCTTATCATTTCCCCTACATTTATTAGCTATTCATCTAATATAAAGAGTTTTCCATAATAAAATGCCCATGGGCAACAGCTTCTCCCAGAAAGGCAGAAAAATTCTTGCTTACTTTTAATTATCAACTTTTAAAGTAAAAAGTTGGTATGTCAGTTACCTCTGATAATGGCAAATATGTTCCTCCTCCACCCCCTCCCCACTACTTGCGCGCTGTCTCATTTTCTTTTTCTATCTCTCTCTAAGAACCACTGTGGACTTGTAATTTCTTACATATTTAGTGTTTTACAATCAGTGATAGTGGATCGTGTCAATAAAAAAAATTTTTTTTTTTTTTTGAAATATACATACATATGTATACTATTTCTTATGGGTTTTTCTAGTTAAAATTAATACTATAGGTTTTTAATTTTTGCTTTATATTTGTACCTCTTTTATAATGAAAATTTTAGTTCCTAAGATATTTACTAATTTTTTTATCCTATCATACCAAATAGATTCTGTTATAATACCAATAGTTACTAATAAGAATAAAACTGTTGAGTGAAAGTTAAGATTTATTTAAAGTGCTTTTTGTGCTTAGAATGCATACTAAGATGATAGTCTTAAAAATACAATCAGAATGCTGTGTCAAAAGTCACTTGAAACGATTTTCTCTCTGAGTTGTATTGCTAATTTAAAATAGATTTAGATTTATTTATTTTGGCTTCTTTTCAATTTTAGAGTTTAACTTGTCCTATTTTTAAAAATCTTTTAATATAGAAGATATTTACACAGTTCAAAAGTCAAAATTATATAAAAAGAAAGCCCAGAAAATTCTTGCTTCCTTCTCTCTACCCCCTACTTCATTTTTCCCGTTCATCTGCTATAGGTCACCATTTTAAAGAATTTTCTATTTGCAACACACACGTACACATACATGCACACACACTCACGCACACTCTGTTCTGCACATTGCTTTTTCCACTTAACAATACATCCTGAACCTTACTCCATATCAGTACATAGAGATAGTCTTCATTTTTTTTAAGATCTGCAGAATACTTCATTGGATGTAGGTGTCATAGTTTATTTCATCATCCCTGTTGATGGACATCTGGATTACTTTCAATCTTCTGCTGTTACAAAAAAAGCACTAGTAAATAACCTTGTGCATATGTTCTTTTGTATTTGTGGAGATATGCCTCTTTGGGAAGATTCCTGGCAGTGAGGTTCTTAGGTCAAAGGAAAATGTGAAGATAATTTTGTTAGATATCGTTAAGTCCCCCTTCAGAGGGTTTGTGCCATTTTCACTCCCATGAGCAATATATGCCTCACTGCATTGTTCAAGTGTTTGGGTATGTGCCAATCTGATAGGCGAGAAATATCTCAGTGTAGTTTTAATTTGTATTTTTCTTATTATGAGTGAGGTTAAGCATCTTTTCAGGGGCTCAAAAGCTGTTGGTCTTTTTATCAACTGTCCATATCCTTTGCCCAATTTTCTATTGGGGTTTTGAACTTTTCCTTCACTGTTTAAAGATCTTCTTATGTATTAGAACAGAGTAGTGATTCTCAGCTGGGCATGATTTTGCCTCCCTCTCTGTTCTCCTCTCCCGGACATTTGGCAATGTCTGGAAGCATTTTTGATGGTCACACCTGGGGAGGGAGTGCTACTGGCATAATGTGGGTAGAAGCCAAAGATGCTGCTAAACATTCTACAATGCATAGGGCAGCCCCTACAACAAAGAATTATCTAGCCCTAAATGTCAATAGTGCTGAAGTTAAGAAACACTGGATTAGACCTTTGTCTGTGATATAAATTGCAAATATTTTCTCCTGATTTGTCCTCTGATTTTGCCTATAGTAGAATGTTTCTTCTCTTTTAAGTAGTTTACTCTCTCACTCTTTTCTCTTATTGCTTCTGTATTTTAAGTCATGGTTAGAAAGGCTCTCCCAACTCCCAGGTTATAATAGAATTAACTGTGTTTCCTTCTAGAACTTGTGTCGTTTTATGTTTTATACTTTTGTGGAATTAATCTTGAGGTAATGTGTGAGGTAGGATTCAATTTTTTGCTTTTCCTAAAGGGCTGTCAAGCTGTACCAATACTATTTGTTCTAAAGATCATCTTTTCCCCCAGAGATTTGAGAAGCCAATTTTATCATACACCCAATTTCCATATATACCTGAGTCTATTTCTGAACTTTCTATTTGTTCTGTTGTCCTTCTGTCTATTCATGGACCAATACCACACTGTTTTAATTATAGAGGTTCTACAACAGAAGGAATATGAAGCAGAGGATTAGTTATACGGATGATAGAAGAGTAGAGAAGCCAAATAGAGGGCAGTGAGGTGCCCTAGAGACTAGGAAAAGCAGGAAGCCATTAGCATCCCAAGGCTGTGAGACAAAAGGAGACGATGGTGTTATCAGAGCCCAGGGACCAACAAAAGCAAGGATATAATAATGGAACCATTGAAAAGAAACAATCACTAATGGAGATGCTTCTCAAGGCAGAAAGAGAGGGAGAAAAATACCCCCGGCTTCTCTCTTCCTAATGCTTTCTAGTCTCTCATAAGAGCTTCCTGTTGGCTGTTCAAGTCTACCCAGAAACCAGTGATTTGGAAAAACAGCCCACAGGGATTGGGCCCATGTGATACAGAGAAGAACAGGAGAAGAGAAAGGGGAGGATCTTAGGGCAGGTAAGTTCAGGGTCAGCAATACTGGCTTTCTTAGTTCAGGGGCTACTTCTGTTGATATGTGAAGGATATTTTTGTTTGTTTTGTTTTTTCTTCTGTTGATTTTTGTTACTGTTTATCTTTTTAATTTTTCATCCACTTTTTCATCTTTAATTTTTCATCCATTTTTGTTTCAGTATGACTTATTTTAAGCAGTTTCTTTTTCCCCCTTTATAACCAAACCTTCAAGGAACTCCTGAACTACCTAGAGTGCCACTTCTTTATCAGGAGAGGCACCTGATAGAGACCACCACTTCCAGTCTTACCCTGTGTCTAAGTTCCTTTCTTCCAACTCCCCAGTATTCAGCACTCTGATCTACCAGATGTCAGGCGTGTTCTGAATATTGTCTCACCTAGAATCAGACCACGTACTACCCTTAGATCCAGGCAAGTGTGGCCTTGTCTTCAGGGGTCCCTAGCTTTGGAGTGACTTCTTCAAAAATTTTCCAAGGCCCTCTTCAGTGCCTTGGACTGATTGGGACTGACAGTGCCTGACAGTGCTATCTGGGCATGGCTCCCTGAGCCCAGTCTAGGATCCACATGGCTCTAGTCCCCATTGCTTACATTTGAGGCACTCTGTAACTCTCTACTCTGCACATGGAATCATCAGATGCCTCTCAGGAACTCGAGGAATGACACACTTCTAGGTTATCTCAGGGCCCCATGGCCAGTCCCAGTTCTATAAGAGTAGCCTGGTTAGTGAGTCACTCCTGCTTGCCACCACAGTATTTCTTTTGTGGGATCACATGAAACTGGTCCACCAGAATAGTGCTGACATGCTGATTTGGTTGAGTGTCACTCACATCAGATACAAGGAAAGTTTCAGGCCTCTGGGGTACCAAACGTCTGTCACGCACCCTTGGGCATGAGCTGTGGGTCTGTGCATCAGCTATCACTGGCCCATGTTTGACCACTGTGCTGCCTTCAGTCTATAGCACTTGGGAGCAGCAGGGACTGCAGGAGGTGTCCTTGACCCTATGCACTCCTGGCCACTGGCACCCAGGATTCTCACCCCACTCCCTCTGTAGGCTCCATACCACATGTCAGGTAGTCCTCTGGGGATGTCTGTGTTGCTTTCTTTTAAGACCTTTTGAGACTCTTGCTCAGCATTGCCAATGGGCCCTTCTGACCAATGCTTTCCAACTCATGCAGTGATATTGTGCTCTCCAGGGGCAAGTCTAAGCCATGCTGAATGACAAAAGGATGGACATTCCTTTTGCACGAACAGAACACTTCCCACACTTCCCATAGGCCTGTTGCCTGTCTTTCCCACTGGTGGCAGTTTGTGGAAGATGAGATTATAGACAACATCAAAAGGAATGCCTTTTTAGGAAGGCAGTGATTTTGGCTTAAATAGTTAAAGATAAACATGGTTAGAAGATGCATTGACTTTATGCTATAAAATTGCAATCAGTAAACTTAACGTGACCAGAAAACAAACTATCATTCTCATTTTCTGGAATACTCTGGGAATGACTTACATTTGTGATCATCATCAACAAAGCACAGTAACCACTTTAAGAGACATTGAAGTTAGAATTACGGGTAGTATGATAAATAATGCAGTGTCTTGAGTATTGATGTAACCAGCGTTAAGTAAACGGTATTAGGACTGCAGATGCAAAAGGATCTTTTTCTGTTGTTTAAATATACACAGGTTCCAAAGAGCTGTGACAATAACTGTATAACTATAATCATATTGGTACCTTTTTCTCCTGGTAGAAAATATGAAATTGGCTAGGAATGGCACATATGACAATAACACACATGAAGATATGGTTCCTGGGTCTGAACAGGAAGAGGTAGTGACCAGATACTATGAAGAATCTTCATGTGCACTGATTGTACAGTAAACAAATAAGTACCTTTTCTCTACCCATTATTCTAAATCTTCATCAATAAATCACTGTACTTCACATAGTCTATACATTTGCTAATACATTTAAATCTAACTCTTTATATAGACAAGTATCCCACAAAAACCAAATGTTTGCCTGGGCTTCACATGCCGTATGAGTGGTCCTGGTTGGACCTTCTTTTTGAGGGGAGAATGCTTGCTGACCCCTTGTGTTTTACCACTATGGAAAACCTGCCTCACTTTCCTCTTGAGTGTGCAATGTCCCTTCTCCCCACCAAAAGGAGGGCTCTGGAGCCAACTTTGTTGGTTTCAGGTGATCATTTCTCCCACTTACATGTAAGTCGACTCTGTGTCTAAATGATGCTCTGACATAAGTTATGATAATTTTATTTGCTCTCCTTGGTTTGATCTGAAAGATTTGTTGAATAATGGTAGAAGGATTCAGTTAGGTAGCTTATATTATCCTATAAGAATTGAAACTCAAGGGTAAATTCATATTTTGTGGGGCCTGGAGCTTTTATAATTTGGAGGCCCTCTTTAAGAAGAAGAATATTATGTAAATAATTAGGTACAGGGTTCTAGAAGATTTTGTTATAACTCAGAGGTCCTGAAACTGAAGCATCATGAGCTTTGTGGTAAATCCACCTTTGATTGAATGGCAATTTTTTTTAAAATTCTCAATCAATGCAAAATATTGTCTATCTCATCTAAATCTCACCATGTTAATTTTCTATCTCTTGAGATCCTGTATCTGTTATACTATATCATTTATTCCTCTTGGCTTCATGCCATTTGTAAATTAGCATTTCATCTATAATTTCATTTAAATCACTGTACAATAATGAATAAGTCAGTTGAAGATTTTACTACATAGATTTTATTGAAGTATTTGTTACTAAGGGAAATAATCTCTTCCCTCCTTGCCCACTTAGTTTCTATTTTCTCCTTTAAAGTCGACCTTCCTATCCTACTATACTTATCTTTTTACTAGAAGTGGAAATTGGGAAGTCTGCTGATGATTTATTTATAAGATAGGTAAAGGAATGTGTCCTTTATCTGCGCTGTCCATAAAGAGGTGAGGGGAAAATTCACTTAATCTTGGTGAAATATTTGATGATTTCAGAGCAGACTTGTAACAATCTTCTAGGTTCTCATAACTCTTGGACATCATTGAGATGTACAATTTCACTCTAGTAGGATATGTAATTATTTAGTCTAAGATCAACTTACTTTGGGTATGTATCTCACAATTTCTTTCATTTAGTAATCAAATATAAATAAGATAACAAAGACAACTTAGGAAGTAATTATTTTCATACTCTTAGACCCCTTCTGGGATAAAATGTATCCTTTAGAGATTATTGAACACTTTGCAGAAGAAAATGCAGAAATTAGCAGATAAATTGATTCTATTAAGGTATGTGACTATAAAAATTATACTGAAGCTTGGCTGATACAATACATATTGAAATAAACTTTCAAGAACTTGGTAGAAAATATTTTCCTGAATATGTGGTATAAAGTGTTAGAAGACCATGTTAAAAATAAAAACTCACATTCTTGTTTAATTTCTGCTTCTAACCAGCTGTATAACTTTGGATATGCTATTTAGTATTTCTAAGTCTTAGGGTTTATGACCTTAAAGGACATTTTCATTTCTTCCATTCATTAGAATGTGCATTAACATGAAGAGTTTGAATTCCAAAATCATATTTCTTGACCTTCAGCCACTTACCTTGGGCAAAGTATTTTACGTCTCTAAGCCTCAGTTGGCTAAACTGTAAAGTAAGGTTCTACCTCATAGGGTTTTTACGCACGGACTAGATGAGTCAACATATGTAAAGTACTTAGCAAAGAGACTGGCAGGTAATTAGAGCTCATCCAATGTTGGCAGTTATAATATGGTTTTATTGTCTCAAGTTATTTTCTAGGCGTAGATGAAATTGCTAATGCTATAGTTGTCATAAATGCCTTCCACCTTTGAATGTGCCAGTAGATTTTAGCAATATACCATTTCATTTCACTGAGCTGTAGAGTCAATGTCCTTGGGATCAATGCTATAGGATATTATCTACAGTGATGTTGATGGTTAGGATTTTCTTCTTATTCCAGATTTATAACATTCTCAGAAAATGTCTAATTATTTTCTTCCCTACATAGTATATATGTTTTGCTTCATGTTTTTTTGGCACTTGGAATTTACATAGAAGCTTTCATGTATTGACATAGGCACTTAGATAGTCATCTTCTTGATAACATATGTGAATATAAATAAAATGTGGAGATAAAATATAGAACACATAATTTAAAATTACTTTTTCTTTGGAAATTAAATGTAGTCAAATGCTTAGCATTTCTCCCACTCACAATGCTATTATAAAGCATAAATAAATCACCAATCGTCACAAGTTATGTAATTTTAGAGGTTTTAAATGATGAATTTCATCCAATTAATTAGAAAACACCATATAGATATTCAAATGTTATCATTCAGATAGACACAAAATTCACTAAGTCATATTAAAGCTAATTTATCAACCAAACCATATTGACCATATATTAATAGTGCTAGATCATTAACCCAAAACTTACCATGTTTGTTGTAAGTTCTTAAACACTTAATTCTGACAGATAGCTTCAGATACATCTATTAACTTCTCTACAGATATTCCTTTCCTTCCCTTCTCTCTTATGTCTTATTTTAGCTGATATGGTACAATACCAGGCATAAAGGAAGGAACAAAAGCCCTGATAATAAGGAGTTGCTTAACAAAGTGTTTGGAATGAGACTTTCAAAAATAGTTTCTTTTTATCAGTTTAATACAAAGTACACCTAGTACCTGATTAGTCAGCTTTTGCTGTAACAATAAACCACAAAATATTAATGACTTAACAACAATGAAGATTTATTTCTTACTCACAGGTTTGCAAGTTGGTTGGACTCCACTGGGCAAGGCTAGGTTCAGTTGGGTTTGAGTCAGTTGTTCTATTCCATATGTCTTTTCAATCAGGCACTCAGGCTCCAGAAGCAATTATTTGTGGCATGCTGTACTTGTGGCAGAGGGCATAATCTTAAGAGAGTGAAGAGAGTCATGTAGTGCCTCTTAAAGCCTCGCTTAGATCACTACAGTGGCCCTTCTACCACATTCCATAGGTCAAAGCAAGTCACTGGGCCAAACCCAGTCAGTGGGGCAGAGAATTATACTTTGTCCACAGGGAAGCTATGCTGAAGGAGGAGATTAATAATCATGAACAAATAATGCAATCTTCTATAGTACTTTATATTTTTTAGTATAAGACATTTGGCCTTCAGAAACCCCTGGATTCACACTTGAATTATTAGGTCTTTTATGTACAAGGTAGAGTCATAGAATTTTAGGATTTTAGAGGTGAAGGGACTTTGAAGAGTCTGTATTCCCATTGCTTCATTTTGCAGATAAAATAGTGTGACCTGGAGATGTTAAGTGACTCTTGACCGTGATTAGATTCTGTTAGTGGCAAAGATGGATGTGAAACCCAGCTTACCTTTCTTCACAATTAATGCATTATACCATCAGTTGGTTAATTATTTAGTCTAGACTTAGGTACTCTCTGAGAAGTGAAAATTCCAATTCAGAATAGAAATCTAAGAGTTTGCCATAGCTCTCTTCTCAGCCCAGAAAGATTTAAATAAATGTTACAGTGAGCTGGATTCTTCACCAAGCTCTATAAGTCAAAATATAATGAAACATTAATACTTCAGCAAAACCACTGGAAGAATAGAAAGACAAGAGAAGATAAAGTATAATTGATATTTATGTAACTATCAGGATTACAAAATAAACAAAAAATAATTAAAAGTAATTTACGCTAAGATTAACTACTGTAGTGCCTGAAATAGATACATAAAGAGCAAAGAGTGTATTAAATGTTGACTAACACTTGAAGAATTAATTTTCTTTGGGACCATTGAGTTCTCCATTACATAAGGTGAGTGGTACCTCTGTGAATGCAAACAATTTTCAAAGATACTATAAAATTGATTATATATTAGGAAAGCGTTCATTTACAAACCGTTTTTATCTCTTTTAATAATAAGAAAATTTTCATAAATTTCAGAATTTCTATTGCGATAATAACTGAATCATTTTGATTAGCTTAATTTTCATGCACTTGGCACATTTGACTACAAATATTTTTTCAATCTGTTAAAGAATGATTATCTGTGATTTCACGCAAGTCACCTGGGAAGCAAGCAGTAGACTCTGGAGAATTCTGAGGAGTGCTAGATTGCCTACCTGAGTAGCAGTCTAGGCTAAGTACAACAAGAAGAGAAAGATGTGAAAAGGGGAGTGAGCATGTGGATACCAGACATAGAAGTAGTAGATTAGTTCAAGTGCCTGAATTGTAGAGGAAATGCGTAAAGTTGGATAACAGAGGGATATTTCATCTTTAGCCTCCAAAACAAAATAAGAAACTGGATCAAAAAAAATCTTGAACGAGTGATTGGATGTAATATATTTAAGAAAAGTTTTTAAAAGAAGATGAAAGTGGAGAGATCAACTTCATTTCACCAATGTCCTGACATTTTTGCCTGGCTAATTCCTCTTCATACGTTCAAACTTTTAATTTTATTTTCTTTGGCAAGCTTTTCTTTCTCCCCCAAGTCGGGACCTGTGGCTCCTCATAGTACTGTACACTTGCCCCGTGATAGCTTACCTATAATATAATTGCATGCTTGCTTGTCTAGTCCCATCTCTACATTCTTTCAGCTCCATAGAGGAGGGACCATTTAAATTTTATCAGCTGTTCTATTCATGGCATCTGGTACGAGCCTGGCTACATATAAAGTATTCCAAAGTATTTGCTGAATGAAGGAAGAGTGATGGAGTGGAACTCTGTGTGTACGTGTGTGTGTATGTTTGTGTGTGTGTGTGCACTGCATGCACACATATGCATGGTGGGAGTCAGGGACTTTCCCTACAAGATATTAGAATGGTCAAACTTACCGCATTAAAAACTATGGTAGTAGAGTCTAGAAATCCATAGAACTTAATAGAATTCAAAGACCCTAAGAAATGTAAAAACATAATGAGTTAAACTTACCACTTTAAAAATTATGGTATTAGTAGGTTGTAGAAACCTATGAAACTTAACAGATAGAATCTAAAGACCTTACTAAATATAAAAACATAGTATTTTATTTAAAAAATGTCAACATGCCATAGGAAGGATGAATTACCCTACAAATGATATTGAGAACAGTCACTATTTAGGGGAGTAAAATAAATTTCATTGGATTACAGACTTACAGTCAAAGCAACAAGGAATAAAGTATGGATGATGTTTTTGACTTTTACTTGGAGAAGAATTTCTAGCAATAAAAGCAGTGGAGTTAATCAGAAATAAAATGGTCAATATATTAGACTACAAAAATTAAGATCATCTGAATGCCACAAAGCAGCATATGAAAATTGAGGTAAATGCTGCATTATAAAAAAATGTTTTAACAAATGGTTACCATCTTAACAATAAAAAGAGTTCTTAAAAATCAGTAAGAAAAACACCTATATGTCAGTATAAAGCTGGGTAAAGAAATTAGACAATTTGAAGAATATTCTCAATTGGACAAACATGTTCTACTTCACTAGTAATTAAATAAATACAAATTAAAGCAGCAATATAATATTGTATTATTAAAAATAAGAAAAAAGTTTAAAAATTATAAAACAACGCTGATAAGATTAGGCTAAGCAATGTATTCTTATCATGTAGTGGTTGGAATATGAATTGATACTTTTCTGGAATGTTATTTAGCAAGTATCAAGATCCTTAAAAATGTTCATTCTCTTTGAACTTACAATGCCACTTTTAGGAATTCATCCTTATCATAACCAAAGATGTAGTTTATAAATGGAAGGTTTTTTTCATGTAATTCATTAAATAAGTATTTATTACATTCCAACTACAGATACACTGTGTTAGATGTTAGGGATATAACAGTCAACAAAACAAGACACTTATATCTCAGGGGGACACAGAGACACATAAATAGATGATCATTATAATAACTATTATTTAAATAGGTTAAGCTTTCAAGCACTATTCTAGGTGCGTTCTATGTATTAACTGTTTATCCTCCTGGCAACCTGGTAAGGCAGGTACAATTGCAACCTTGCTGAAGACAGAGAGGTTAAGTGAGTTTCCCAAGGGCACTTAGCCCGTGCTGGAGATGAGAACTAAACCTAAGACTGTGATTATGTCCACACTGTTAACCATTATGTGAGGAAGGATATAATGCAGACTGCACTATTCATAATGCTAAAAAGTTGTCCAACAATAGAAAAAAGTTAAAGAAATTAAGCTATATTTAGATGATAGGATTTTATTCAGCAATGATTTAAAAAATGAGGCTTTCCAAAAACTTCCAGTGACTTGGGAAATGTTTATAATACAATATTAAATAAAGCTGAATACAAATCAGCACAGATAAAATGAATCCAATTTTATTATTAAAAAGTTTTATACATAGATATGTGCATTTGTAAATACATTTTTATGTAGCTATTCATTTAACGTTTGTTTCCCTCACTAGATTCTGAGTTGATGAAAACATTCTTGGTTGGTTTACCACTGCACACCTAATAATTACCACTGTGCCTGGACCTAATAAATACTAAATAAGATGTACCTGAATGAATGAATGGCAAAAAAAAAAAAAGAAAAAGAAAAAGGATAGAAAAATATCTACTTTAAAATGCTGGCAGTGATTTTCTCTAAATTCTGGAATTTTTGGTTATACTTATTAGATATTTCCAAAATTATTTCTAGTGAACATGTATAGATTTAACTGACTTAGGTTTTTAGAGGGAAGTAGGTTCTAAAGGGAACCTGTGTTTAAACCGAATTAACAACCATCTGTTTTAGATGGTTTAGGCATCAATCTGCTAGAAAGACAGGAAATTGAACCAGATGACCCCCCAAGATTCCTGTTAGATACAATTTACATAGTATACCAGGTGTCAGTTTATCATCTCAGCTGCAAATTTACACCCCATTGCCTGCTCTGCAAAAATGTAGATGAGCCCTTTAAATATTTTTCCTTTGCCAGTCTGCACCATGTTATGTTTTGTCAGTTGAGGATGCTAGAGACACATAATAGGAGAAAGGAGTTTCTCCTTCCTGGTTCTGATATGCTTGTTCAGCAGGCTCCTGCAGTGTAAGCAACTTCTCCAGCATCAGACTCCTGCAGTGCACAGCGGTCAACAGCATCCGGCAGTCTGCAGTTTATGCCAGCACCCACTTTGGGCAGTTTCTTAGCGGAGTGACTCCAGCAACACATCTCCCTATGAACAGTTTCCTTGGCATTCTAGAGAGCAGATTTCCAGCAAGTTCTGGAGGGCAGATCTTCAGCAACTTACTCTGGCATGGGGCACCCTATTCAGTGAGCCATGGCTGTGTCCTCCCTGACAGGTCTGGATCAGCCTTGGAGCAGACACGTCTTCCTCAGGCACTCCATCTCAACCCTAGGGTAGTGACTGCTTCTTATATCTGCCATTCTTATATTCTTTAGAGTTCCCTTTACTCTTTACTGGCTGGCCAATCCTTCAATATGCCAATCCCCTGTTATAGTAAACAGTTCTCTATATATTAAACTTTTCCTGTTCAGATTACTGTGTAGGTTCTGTCTCCTGATTGGACCCCAACTTATACACCTGGATTTTGTGAATTTCAGTTATTTTATTATAATTTCCATCTTCTCTTCACTAAAAAAAAGGGTAAGGTATATAACTAAAATACTGCAAGGGGTATGTTTATTATAGAAGTCAAGAACCATAATTATTCAAATATGGAAAAGGAGACATAAAGAAAATCTCCTCAAAGCATATAAAATTCCAAATGAGCAGATATATGGTGTAAGCTAGGTAAATATCTCTTAAGCAGGGAAGGAGGAAATGTAGGTATTAAAGAAAAATATTCCCTTCTGCAATGGTAAACAGCATGAAAGCAGAGCTATTAGCAAACAAGTTATTACAGGGGGAAAACCATCAGAAGACAAAATGATATATGCAAATAAGAAATAAAATCTGAAACTCCATATAGGGGCCACCAAATCAGAAAGCCAAGCAAACAGAAGTGAGCTCCTTTTTTGCAGGGCAGTGGTGCTTATCTAATTCTGAATAATATTATTCTTTCATATTGGTATTACTCACCTTTGATTCAAAGGACGACTAATAAAAAAACAGAATAAACCTGACCTTTTGTTAAGGAATGAGTTTGCCACAGGAAAAATAAATAAATAAAACTGAAAATGCAAATCTGAAGTAATTATTAAAATGAATTACACAGAGAAATTTGCATCAAAACTAAGGAAATAACTCTAGCACTACCCCAATTTGTGGTTACCAATTATGAAACCTGAAGCACATTTATCTTATTTCACGAGGGTTATTGTGGTGATGTAGAAATTCTGCTGGCTTAGGCCTCAGATGGCCTAGGTTTAAAATCAGGGATTCAAAGGAATGGTTATTTACAAATATTTTAAGATAAAAAAATTTATCAATTAAAGGAAATAATATGTATAAAATATCTAACTAACATATTATATTGCATAAAATAAGCACACAATGCTGTTAGTTATTAATAGTAATACAGCCAAAGATCATATTGACCTTTTATTAGCATCACACATTATTATTTGTTCAAAATGCCTTTGAGTTTTTTTCTATAAAGAAACTACTGTACTGGGAAAGGTGGAAGATATGAAGATTGTTGGATATGCTAGTATCCTCCTAACTTCTTAATTCCCTATCCAAAGATTGTTTGACTCATACACTTATCTTTTGCTCAACTTGAAGTCAACAGAAACTTATATTTTTTCTATCCACTCTTATTATCTCACAGGTCCCCTGTCCTTTACTTGTGCAATTGATTTTGCCACCTAAACCCACTGTTTAATCTTATCCATGTTAATATTACGGGTGTTTGTCCCAATGGTCCAGGACTCAAGGCCATTTTGACATTTGTTGTATTAGCTCTCTTTCCCAATGTTGTGACAACCATGGATTTGCTAAGCATCTCTTTTGGGTATCCACGCAAAGTAGAGATGATGGTTCCTATTTAATGAGTATCTATTATATGCCTGATACTATACATATATCACCTCACTTCATGCTCCCCATGAAGAAATACTGAGGCTCAGAGAGGTTCAACATCACATACAAAGAAAGAACAGAGACAAACTTTAAATCTAGATCTTTGATTTTGAAGCACATGCTTTTGCCGTTATATTTATGATTCCTAATGTATCAGAAATCACATGAGAAACAATTACATGTTTCCTGGGCTTTACACAAGAGTGTTTGATTCAGTAGGTTCGGAATAGAACCCAGGAATATGCATTTGAGAATTGCTACATGACTTCATGATGTCTCTAATCAACAGGAAAGAGTTTATGGTTCCTATCAGACGCCTGTGCATGTTACTAAAGATCTCTTTCCTGATTGTATAGACCCACTTATTAATACTCACTGGATACAGTGCATCAGATTGTGCTGTTATTTAACATATATTTGCTATTTAGTTCATAGGACTTTTGTGATACTTCTTTTATTTTGCATGAAGCAGAAGAGAGCCCTGTGTGCCAGTAAGGAGCTTACCTGAAATCAAGATGATCTACATAAACATGAATTCATCCTTTCTTTGGACTATAATCCTAGTAACTTCAATGGAAAGGAAAATTACTTTAGTATTCAACTAGTGGTCTCCATGACAGCGTAAAATGGATGCCTGAAGTGGTAGGATTATACAGAAAGAAAACAGGCTCTGATAGGGAAAATGAGAGTACATTACAGACAAATTCCTTCCTTTTCCCAGTTCCTCTGACAGCTGGCACTAGGAGCTAGAGAAGAAAGCAACAGAATAATGTCATCAAGGAAACATTCCATAGAGGAAATGGATGGGACATAAGCTGAAACCTTAAAGAATAGGCAGGTCCTGGCATAAGGATGGAGGACATAGCAAGCAAAGTGAAGGAAAAGAACAATGACAACATGCAGAAAGTGAAATGCTGAGCCAAAGAGATCAAAAAGAAACTAGGTTGACCAGAGTTATGGTTTATGCTCTGGAATCCTGGGAAAAGAGATGAAATTGGGCCTGGAGGTAGAAAGCATTAAAAGCACAATGGAAGCAATTTAATTTAATTTGATATGGCCAGAGGGACTCATTATAGGTTTTTGAGTATAAAGTGATATGAGAAAGCAGTGTATTAGAAGGTGACAATACTAACAGTCACTACTATTTATTATGTGCATATTGTATGCCAGGACTTTTATAGGCAATATATGCATTTACTCTCCTTCATAAATTTAGAAGATTGGTATTATCTCAGTTTTACAGATAAGGAAACTGAGACTTAAGAGAGATAAGAGATTCATCCAAGAGTTTACAATAAAACAGAGTTCACGATAAAAAGCCAGCATTTCACTCATATATATCTGACTCTAATGACTGAATCATTCTGTGCTGCCTTACATGAGATTGGTCTGGTATCTTTTAGGATTTATACTACGGAGAAGCAAAGATTCCAGTTAGGAGAAAAGTAACCTGGACTTGGGTAATGTGGCTCAGATTTGTATACATTGGTGGACCTGAGGGGAAGATCCCTGTTTGGGAGGCGGGAGTCCATTTACAATTTGAATTACAATATGAAGCAAATTACAAAGTCAAACCTACTCTTCATATGAATATATCATGAAGTAAGTCTTTAAAAATTATTGAGAAGCTTTACCTATAGCTATAATAGACTATGACTAAAATGTTTAGAAAAAAACTAAATTCTTAAAAGAAATAGCTTTCATATGCAACAGGAAAAGTTTAGGGGACCAATATACAAAAAATATATATTTGCCAATGAGGGTTGAACAACTCAAAAATCTCTGAATGCTTAATCTTTTAAGTGCATAATTAGTGGATTTGTGAGATCTCTGTAAGGTTTTTGTAAATGGTGTGATTTTTATCCTCAGATGAGTCTTTTGCCTGATGGGAGTGCCCTCTCAAGATATCTCGATTTCTTGATAATCTATCCTTTTATATTATACACAACACAGATTACAAGAGATAATGGAAATAAGACAGGAGGTCATAGTATAGTCCCATCACATTCATTAAAAACAAAGCAGTTTTGCCAGCTGCAGAAAAAGTATTTGTGTCAGGACTCAAGTCTGTATGGTTTCTCTGAAGTCTTTCCGTGTTTCCTGTCTGAGTAAGCTGTTCTCATAGCACAGGTTCTCTCCTTCCAGAAATTCACCAGAATGTTTGATGTTTATGTCATTCTTATTTATGCTTTTGTTTTAAGCATTACATGTTAATAACATTTTAAGAACATAAGCAAACATTAAAATTGAATTATGTAGCATGAGGTATCCAAGTCTGTAGCAGAAGAATGTTCTCCAAGCCGAGGGAGGCGAATGATCCCCAAAATAATGCCAGCAGCCTAATTTTTCAAACCCTATGTAACTCTTAGGCCATTTCCACCCAGGAGCAATTAAGACAAGTGTGAAGTAATTTAAAAAAACAAGCACAAACTAATTTTATGAAGGTTATCCATACACAAAAAGAAATTTCACAAAGCACATTTTTCTGGCTTAGCATGGGTACCAACCACAGGATTTGGTTCAGCTCTGCAGGTAATGCCAGATGTTTTTTAAAAAGGTCTGCCTACCCTTTTAAAGGATTCACATTTCTGGATCAGAATGAAAAGAGACCCACTTCCTTTCTTCCCTTAAACGTTCTTCCCCATCCCCACCATAGGAACACACAGACACTATTTTCACTAACTCCCTGTGCAACCTGGGTCAAGTGATTTAACCTTTTGAAAGGTCAGTTTCCTCCTCTTTAAAATGAAAGGGTTGAGCTAAAATGATATCTCTCTAAAAAGTCCTTTATACTCTTCAAGTTCCATAATTCCTTCTGACACAGTTTAGAATCTTTATAGTCTTCTGTTCTCTTTTTGTATATTTAGCAACTTGAACCTCTACTTCATAAACTATACTAACATCACTTTCCATTGTTCCCTAAACTATCTCTTACGCTACAACCCACTTCCTAAACTGTTTTTTCTTCCTTCCAGTTAATGTGACCTTGCCTAAAAGAGGTATCCTACATTTCCTCCCATTATCAAGTATCCAACTTGGAGAGGGCATGGGAGAAAAAGAGTGATTCCTCTGGTCCCTGGATCTTGCCCATCTACCTCTTCAGGTTGCTTTATTGAGCCATTGGCACAGAAACAGTGTAACGGTTTCCCAACCAATGTCACTGGCCAGTATCTTTGAGATAAGATGAATTAGCGTCATCTTATCTGACACCTAAAAGTGGTTCCATTTTTAATTACCTCTAAAGTTATTAAAATTACTTGTTTTAAACACAGGAGTTTCCAGGTTGTCTTTTCTGGAATTGGAAAGGACATGGTCCACAGCCGAAAAATGTCAAAATAAACAGTTTCATCTGTTCTAAGAATTAGCTTAAATGCTTTTCTTCTTTTTAAGCCATTTGGAAACAGCAGTGATTACCATGAGAAAAGTGCTGCCTATTTAAGAGGTAATTATAAGGATATGAAATTGACAACAAAATTAATGCCATTAGTTGTTTTTTCAAATCATATTAGCACTTCCACAGCAGACTGGATAAATCTCTTTCCTATTGCTTATAGCTAATTAAAATATTAATACATTTGGAATACAAAGAATGTGACTGAGAATATGCAAATATTATTTGCAAAAGATAAATTTACTGTGCATAGAAAATCACCTCTAAGAAAATTAGATACCAAGGATATATTTAGTTCACGTAGTTGTTGCTCAAACTAATCTTTAAAACCAGTGGTAGGTAAGATGTTATTTTTTAAAAAGTTATAAATCTTTAATAGCTAGGGTTTAACTAAAGGAAAATGAAATATAAGACCATAAGTGTGTTCTTCTTTGCCAGAATCTAATGTTCTAATAAAATTTCATTTAAGAGTTCAGTATTTATCACTTGAACCTCATTTAACAAAGCATACCTGCAATTCTTATAATTCATATATTCCACAAACCTAAGAACCTCTTATCAAGTGGCAGATATAATGCTAGGCAGTGGAAAGATTGCTGCAAATACATGGTGTCTGGCCTCAACACATTCAACTGGGGACAGAAAACAATTATGATACAATATTATGAGTCCTACAATGGAGGAGTGTCTAAGTCAGCTCAGGCTGCTGTAATAATATACCATAAACTAGGGAGCTTATAAACAAATTTATTTCTCACAGTTCTGGAGGCTGGGAAGTCCAAGATCAATGCACCAGCAGATTTGGTGTCTGGTGAGGTCCTGATTCTAGTTCAAAAACAGCTATCTTTTTGCTGTGTCCTCACATAACAGAAGGGGTGAGTGATGTCTCTGAGATCTCTAATAAAGGGCACTAATTCCCTCATGAGGGCTCTTCCCTTATGACCTTAACTACTTCCCAAAGACCCTACCTCCGAATACCATCATATTGGGGGAATAGGCTTCAATATATGAATTTTGGGGAGACAAAGTTTCATTCCATAGCAAGGGGTCTATGAAGTGCAATGGGAGTAACTACGCTTGTCAGGAACAGGTAACTTTCTCAAAGGCAGTAAGTCAGGCTAAAAGAATAAGTGTGTCAGGGCTGGCCCCGTGGCTGAGTGGTTAAGTTCACATGCTCTGCTTCAGCAGTCCAGGGTTTTCCTGATTCAGATCCTGGGCACAGACTTAGCACTGCACATCAAGCCATGCTGAGGTGGTGTCCCACATAGCACAACCAGAAGGACCTACAACTAGAATATACAACTAGGTATTGGGAGACTTTGGGGAGAATAAGAAAAAAAAAAGATTGGCAACAGATGTTAGGTCAGGGCCAATCTTTAAAAAAAAAAGTCTGTCAACCGATAATAGAGAAAAAGAAATTAAGAATAACATGAGTAAGCACACACACAAATACATACATACATACATGCGAAATATTTTGTGTAACTGGGGCACAGAGTTCATAAGGAGAATGATGACAGTTGAGGCTAATCAGGGAGACCAGATCAGGAATGGCCTAATAAGATTTATGTGTTTGTCAGGGTAAATAATATGAGGTGCTATGATAAATCCCACTGGCTTAACACAACATAAATTTATCTCTTTCATACATAATAGTTCAGTTGAGTGTAAGGTGAGCACCCTTCCTTGTGGTGATTCTGGAAACCCGGCTTATTCTTCCTCATAGTGCCATCGGCCTCAAGAAGTATTTGGTTAATAATATCAAATGCTGCCTAGAAGTCAACCGAAAAAGACCTGAAAAGTTGCCTGAGTTTGGCAACTAAGAGGTCACGGGTGATTCCTCAGAAGCAGTGTCATTGGAGCATAGGGGCAAAAGCCACAGTGCAGTTGAGCAGTGAAAGGGAGGCGAGAAAGTGGAGCCAGCAAACACCTACTCTTTAAAAATGTTATATGTGAAGAAAAAAGAAAAGGATTACAGATCAAGGGGAATGTATTTGAGAGGTTATTTTATTGTTTGCTTTTGTCTATTTTTAATGTGAGAGAAAATTGAGAGGGGAAAGAACTAGTTGAGAGGAAAAGTTTGCAGATCCTGAGAAGAGAACGATAATTGATCAAGTGAAGTCCTAGAGTAGGCAGGAGGCAGAGATTCAGAAGACAGATAAAGGGGTTAGCTTTACACTGGAGGCCTTATGCTTTATCCATTACCCTGGGAGAGAAGCAAATGAGAAAAGGAAAAGTAACTATAAGGCAGTTTCGTGAATGTCAAAGACAGTGTTTGAGGTTCAAATATATGTCTATGATAACAAACTTCAAAAAAATAGAGAAATAAACCATCTATTTTAAAACAATTATGAATCATGAGATATTAGATCTATTCCTGAGGGATCTGGAAGGCTACTTAATTTTCTTCATTGATGGGGCTGGCCCGGTAGCGCAGTGGTTAAGTTTGCACCTTCCTCTTTGGTGGCCTGGGGTTCACCAGTTCAGATCCCGGGTTCGGACATGGCACCGCTTGGCACGCCATGCTGTGGTAGGCATCCCACATATAAAGTAGAGGAAGATGGGCATGGATGTTAGCTCAGGGCCAGTCTTCCTCAGCAAAAAGAGGAGGATTGGCAGCAGTTAGCTCAGGGCTAATCTTCCTCAAAAAACAAAAAAAAATCTTCTTCATTGAATATGGCTCCTGCTCACTGAATATATTTGAACATTCATTTATATAGACTTAAAAGATATACATGTAAATTAATATGATTTTAATCATTACTTTGAAATATATAATAATGTAGATCTTTGAAAAGTTTGAAAACTTGTATTAGTTACTGGTAGAATAATTTTGAGGATTCTTCCTACATAAAAAAATGGAATATAATTGCATTTTTCTTTTGGCATAAATAGTGATTTAATTTTTTTTGGTATTTGATTAAAAATATATTAAGGAAGAATTCGTAGTATTCTTAATGTAAAGTACTTTGCACATTTCCCATTTTTTGAAAAGGAGCTGTAGGCAAAGTTCTAAAGATTTTTGTTTATTCCTCAAGACAAAATGTTATCTCAAAGCCCATATAAAGAGGAGAAGAAAGGAACCATCTGCTTAATTTTAATTATACTGAATTAATCTGTTTTCTCACCATTTTACTTTCAGGTACTAGATAATTGGGTCCATTCTGCTTTTCTCTTTGTAGAACCTACAGTGTCCACAAAAGTGATTAATCCTATAGTGTTAAGGTAGACTACCAATATATTCTAGTAAGTTTAGGGCAGTTAACCACTCTGGCCTCACTTTTCCTTTTTTAAAAATATAGAGATTTGCTGGCTCTTTTGGAATCACAGAATCTGAGTGAAAAGGAAGCTTAGAAGTCTTCACAGCCACCCCCAACTGGTGCAGCAACACATTCATTCATTCAGTGAACATGTGATGAGTTCCTACCTCTTTAGCCTTATCCCAAGTCAGTTTCTTCCTTATTGTCTATGTTTTAGCCACACTGGCCTTCTTTTAATTCCTAAATCTCCTTTCAACCTCAACACCTTCTCACACTCTATTTATTCCGAGTGTCTATAATACTCTCTGCCTAGAATCTGTCCCTTAGTCTGGTGGACACCTACTCATCTTATAAGTCTCTATAATTCAAGTCACTTCCCTTGAGAAAACTTTCTTTGCCTGCCCTCTAAAATTAGCTTGAATCCTCCACTTAAATGTGCTCTTATTCTCATATGTCTTTCCGTCATATCACAGGTACTAAAAGTTGTGTTTAATTAATGTGTAATTTTTTATCTAACGACTCTCTGCTACTAAACACTAATCTTCACGAGATCAGGAACTATACCTGTTTTGCTCATTCGCATATTCCTAGGTCCCTAGAAGAGTGCCTGACACATAGTAAACATTCAATAAAAAGTTGTAGAATGAATGAAGGAATAATGGCACCCGAAATTTAATACTGAAAAATACTTTCTGAACCAGAAAGAATCCTTCTTCCTCAGAAACTCATACTCTATTAGGGGAGAAGTCATGTAAACAAGTAAGCATTAAATATCATTGCAACTAAGAAGGCAAATATTGGATTGGATTGCCTCGGTTGAAAACCTTCCTTCCTCCTATACTAACTGTTTATCACTGAGCAAAGAACATAATCTACCTAAGGCTGTCTCCTCATCTATAAAATGGGGGAAATTATGTACCAAGCTGTGGTAGATACTGCAGATTGCCTTACTCATTACCCATTCCAGTTCCATTATATCTCACCTTCCTATCATTCAGCCCCCTTCCCCAAAATAACCCAAAAAATTTCACTTCTAGATTCCCTTGAAGCTAAGGTTCTACTTCGAACTTGGTTCCATTGAGCAAATGTAGAGGCAGAGGGAACTGAGAAGTCACCAGCCGTATGTGACAAGCATGGTGCTAGAGATGTCTGGTTCTTTTGGAACAGTTCCAATGGAAACTCTTAAATCTAGGCTTAAACTGATCCTCATGGGTGACACCAATTGAGTAGTTCTTCTAGAATGGTCAGGTAGTGTGAGTAGTGGGTATTTCTGTTGGCTTTAACCCTGATGCCTTATTTCTGATTGTGAATCTCCAAGCTTGGTTCTCTAGTCCTCCAAAACATTCTATGAGTTACTTAATACCTAGGATAAACTCATTTGTGTTCCAAATAGCTAAAAGAGATTCTGTAGTTTGCAACAATGAAATCTGGAAGACCTACTCACTAATGGTTTGTTGAAAGAGTTAAATCTAAATGGAAGCTTTGTCCCTGAGATCTGAACGCAAGGACTGTGGTAAATTAAGCTAAGACAACCAATACTACATTTGTCAAACAACCTAATATTACTTTCTCTGATTTTGAATTAATACCGTTCCCCAAAATTCCTTGAGGAGTGAGTTTCTTCATTGATTACACATATATATGGGTATAGGTAAAGTTTTGCCAAGTGCTCAATTAAGTTGCTACTTTGAAAAATACATATAGAGAGAGAGAGAAAGAGAAAGAGAAATCTGGAAGGATACACAGTTTAATTATATTACAAGTTTTTTTCTTCATATTTACCTGTGTTACTGCTCAGAAATAAACACATATTACTTATGTATCTTTAAAAAGACAAATCTTTTAGCTATTAATCTCTCCACGTTTGTATTCTCCTTTCATTTTTTAAGAGTTCTCACGTGCACTAATCTCATGACAACCCTGTAAGGTATTTAGTAATATTGCTATTTACAACATGCAAACTGAAGCCCAGAGAGACTAGTAATTGACAGAGTCAGAACTTGAATGCAAGTCTTTGGATTCTAAGTCATGTGCTTTCTTGCTTTACCACAGCTGATCAGCAGTTCATTGAGAGTGGCTCTCTGTAAAATAAAATAAATTTTGATTATCAGGGCCAAATGAGAGACTTGAATTGTAGCCCAGACTGTACTATTCATTAAGTTTGCAATTTGAGGCAAGCTGCTCTATCTTCCCTAGTCCATTTCTGTCTATAAGATGGGGTACCACAAACTCCGGGTCAAGGTGGTCCTGTACGTTCACAGTACACAGCAACGAGAGAGAAAGTGTAAGGCTAAAAATCTAAAGGTAAGGCTGAGTTAAAAAACCAGAGGAACATTTCAGTGGACCAGAAATGGGATGGAACTCCAAGTCGTACACAGGCTTGCGTCCTAGGGACTGTTAGACTCTGATTCAGTATCTCAGTTTCTATATGGCAGAGGGACTAGTGGTGTTCTATGCAAAACTGGAGATGGGATCCAAGCTGATTACTAAAAGCCAGGATCAGGGGCAAAGTAGCGGTTGGGAAAATGGGTACCTGAAAGCCAAAATTCAAAACTACATAAAGAAATATAAAACTAAGAAGTATAGACAACAAATCAACAATCAAACCCTCATTCATTTCAGGTAAATTAATTTCCTGTAACATTCTAACAGATATTTTTAAAAGCTTGAAGAGATAAATTTCATTTAGAAAAAGCAAGAAATTATTAATCAAAAACAGGAATAAATAAACTATAAGAGGTAAATAGTAAAAAGGAATTAGAACTCCTAGAAGTGAAAAATAGTGTTCACCAAAATGGGCCTGACAATATCTGCTCTATTAGCTTACAAAATTACAAGACCATTGTGAGGACTAAACAGGATTGTGCAAGCCTGGTTTTTTGGGATCTGAAACATTTCATACTATGTGATGGGGAATGGAGAGAATAGTCAGACCAAGAGAGGTCTCTAAGCTATTGGGCTGGCAAGGAATTGGGGTAACTTTAAGAGATGGAAAGACTATCATAAAAGAGAGACTATTTGACCAATTTTACTTCATTCTAGAATTTCCCTGAAGAACCAATCTCCTGAGACACCATGACTATGATCTATAAGTTCAGGAAGAAAGGATTGGTGCCTTTTTTAAGTTGCCCATAAAACAACCCACTCCTATTTCTTGTAGAGAAAGGAGGATGCAAAAAGATACTACACAAATTAAGGTTCTTGTTATCTTTCCTTTTTAGGGAAAAAAAATAGCATCTGGGGAGGAAAATGTCTGGACATCGAGATTTTTTGCTTTTTTAATGTGCTTATGCACTTGAAATTGGACATGCAATTTCTGTGGTTCTATGGTGTTATGCATTTGAAATTGGGCATGCAAACCTGAATTTGTGTATGGTATATTTGCATGCAAATGTGTACATACAGATCTTAATGCTTGTTCTGTTCTACTCAAAAGTGGGTGGAGATATGAATATTATTGAGCAAGTGTAATTTTCATACAAGAATTGTGTGGGCAGCTTCCATTCTAGCTAAGCATCTTAACAAAAATGAAAAGCTCAGATAAGAAAAGTGGGATTTTGTAAGTGTTAATATTACAGCATGAATGTTTCTAATCACTCTCTAAGCCTGTTGGGTCTTGAATTAGAAAGAACAGAGCCATCAGGCCAGAAAGCAAATTCTCACATGGGGAAAACGGATAGACAGGAAATAGAATACAGTGCTCCTTCCTACCTTTTTTTTAATACACATGTATTTTTTAGAGGAGAAAATGGCCGTTTGGAGTTCTATATTTTGGAAGTTAGGCCAGGCATGATTCTTGACCCAGATTATAAATATTCTATATTGTGAAACTGAAACACTTAGAAAAACTTTCTGAAGGAATTCAGAATAATCTAACACCAGCAATAAAGCTCCATAACCCCAAATCACCTGAAGACTAAGTCTGGAAGTGGTTGAGGTATATGAAATGTGATCAAGTTGTACCACCCTACTCACACTGGTTGTTTTAAAGAAAGTGAGCACCAGAAATGTGACTTTGATTTCCCTGCCAGCTGGTGAAATCGGTGGTTCTATGTGTGAGTAAAACAGTGGAAGTAGAAAAGGACTGGAAATGAGAAAAGGAAGGCCATTTTCTTGAAGGTGAGTAAGGAATAACCAAGAAGCCTCCCTAGAAACATGTTCAGGGCTGGGAAACAATGGAAAGAGGCAAATAGAGAACAGTTCTATAACAAGATTCCCATTCTGAGTTTGGGTGACTTTGGGGCGTGCAGTTTCCATTTAGAGCTGAGCTATAGGCCTGGAGCTAAATCCACAAGAGTGTTGTGTTTGGTCACCCAAAGAACTTTAAGAACATCTCGCCCAGTGATCAGGGCAGAAATAAAGGCTATATTAAGATGTGAAAATGGAGACATTTATAAAGATCTGATTTATGTATAAAATTGTGCCATCCTAAAATGAGTAATGAAACTCTGCTTATAATTATGCACCTGCTTCTTGAATCTATTCCTTAATTTCTATTCTTGGAGTCATCAGGTTCTTACCTCTTGCCTAAATTATCGCAATAAACTTCTAACTGGCCTTCTGCCTTTAGTCTCTTCTCTGTCTGAATCATTCTCCTGCTTAGAAATTTTCAGTGGTCCCCACTGCCTACTAAGCAGCAAACATGGCAGTCAGTATTTTCTATGATCTGGAGTCAAGTTGCATTTCTAGCCATATCTGCCATTACTTTTCTCCATGCACTTTATGCTACAGCCAAGTTGGCTAATCACATTCCCCAAACATCCTCCAGAGTAATGTTTCTAAAACACAAATATGATCCTGTTATTGCCTAACTTAAAACCCTTCAGTGACTTCCTATATTGCTGCTCTGTAGGACCAATCTCAGAGTTATTAGTCTACAAGACCCTCTAAATATGGCTCCTTTCAAGCTCCTCAGCCTTTTCTCTGACCACTAGACCCCAATCCACCCTCCTCAAAACCTATAATATAGCTATATGGAGCTACTTTAAACTATCTGAATAGGCCAACCTGTTTCTTGCCCTTAACCCTTTGTTTCAGTTGTTACTTCTGCCTTGTACACCCTTCCCTCTACTCTTACCATCCTCCTGCCTTCGGTGCCCCATGGTCCATTGGAAAAAAGGAAAAAAATAAATATTATTTTTTCCAAGATTCAGCTCAATATCAACTCCTTTATAAAAGCCTATCCATTTCTATCAAAGTTAATTATTATCTTCTTCACATGCACCCACCACTCCTTTTGTAACCCCAGTGCCACATGCATATTTTATTTTTATCATTAAAACTGAAACACTTCTTTTGCATTAACCATTTCCTTGTATGTCTATGACTTCATTAAGGGAAGGGACAATGTCTTATTTATCTTTGTAACCCACATACCACACACAATGCAGAGCCCAGAACAGTGTTCAGTAAATGGTTGCTAAGTGCTAACTCCTTGAAAATAGGGCCTGTAGGATACTCGTTGTACTTAATGGCTATCTGTTGAAAGAATGAATAAATGATGGATACTTATAATCTTTATGCCATCTTTATATGCAATAGTAAAGTCTCTCAGACAGCACATTGTGTGTGTTGTAGAGCAGTGCTTCTCAACTTTAATGTGCGTATAAATCACCTGCAGATCTTGGAAAAGTGGTATTCTATTTCAGTAGATCTGATTTGGGGCCAGGATTCTGCATTTCTAATGCAGAATCCATCAGGAGATGCCGATGCTGCTAGTCCTCAGACCACAGTTTGGGTGACAAAACTATAAAGGACGCTGGGGGAAGGGATTTCTTGTGAGAGGTTCAGGGGAGGGACAAGTAGCTGAAGTAACTCAGTAGAAAGGGGGACTATTTAGTGGTGCCACAGGGCTTACCCAGCTGTGAACATATCCAGGCAGGCTTTTTGTGAGGTTGTGCTAGAGGCCGGAGTTTTATCTTTGCTGCCTTTATTTCTCTATCAACATGGCTCTCAGAGTCAGGCTTTCTTCCATTCCCTCCCCTACCATGATTCAGCCTGTATGATTTTCTCTATTTGAGAGCTCCCCAGATTCCATTTTTGTAACTAACCTGAAGCTGTTCTCCTGTCTGCTTTTCATAAACTTAAGTTCTCTCTGGTTCATTGCCCAAACCCTGGAAATCCAATCTTTCCAGTTTTCAGAAGCCTCTCCAGCTGCCTGAATTGTTTTGCCTCCATTTTAATCAGAAGCAGCTTTTCCTTTTCCAGTGAACGAACCAGCTTCACCACCACAAAGGCCAATTTCCCAGCTGCTGCTGCTGTGATTGATAAGTGCAGATCTCATTCTGAAAGACTTGCTGCTCTCCCCGCCTCACTTGCAGAAGAACATGCAGTAGTCAGGATTTTAAACTGCAGGGTGGCTTATGAGAACACCAGCGTTCTTACTGTTGACTGATCAAATGTCATAAAGGAAAAGCAAATGTAGGAGAGAAACTGGGGATTTGGCTGGCAGCTGCAGGAGCTTGTGAATTCATGTACTATCATGGAAACTGCCAATGCTCTGCTAGTGTCAATTTATAATTAGAGATGCCATTTTAAGGTGAATTTTGACATTTACTGCTACTAGTTGACTTTTTCAGTAATATCTAGCTTCATATTATAGTATTGTCTCTTTCTTCAGGAAGTTAAGTAAATCCAGAGATTTCAGATTCATTCCAGGAAGCCATGAACATGCTATAAAACCATTTTATGTCTTACAGTATAAGCCATTATTGTCACAAACACAAGGATATACATGATTATAATTTAATTATAATTATAAAATTTATGAAAGTGGAATTATAGTATTTTATTATTTAGAAGAAGGTTAAGTGATTACAAAGCTCTTTTTTCCCCAGCAATATCCACTGGATCCATCAATACATTGTTTAAATAACCATTCAAATGCATAAAAATAATGTATTTGAAATCAAAGTCATACATTTAACATTCCCCCAAATTATGCACATAACCTAGACCCTAAGTATTAAATAGTTTACATGCTGTTTAAAAATAGCCTTGTTTGATTAATTTTGCACTGATGGGATGAAAATTGACCCGATTTTTCTATTAGTAATAAGCTGGCACATGCTTTAGCTGACTCTAGAGCTTCCACTGGCTTCAAAGGAGGCATCAGTTTCTATTAGCTTCTTGAAGCGTGAAAGACCAAACAGATTCACCATATGAATGCTGGAAACTTCTAACCGTGCATTTATTTGCTCAAGTTTTCAAACCCAGCTATCAGTACAAGCCATGTATCTTTCACATCTGTAAAACATCTGCAGCCATTAAAAATTGATCCTTCCCCACCCCCAATCTTTCTAAAATAAATGCAGGCAATCTCAGAAGATGATTCTTTAGGGAGGGAGGATGCAATCTGTTTTAGAAAACAATCAAGTTGTAGAATTTCAGAGCTGGAATGAATCCTAAAGGTCATCCAGCTTGACTTTCATTTTATAGTGGGGAAGGAAACAGAGTTCTGGAGAGGTGGCAGAGCCACAACTAAACTGTGTTTCCTGGACTTGGGCCAGGAATCTTTCCTTTACCATTATTTACTGGATATATGTATAGAGTAAATCTAGCATCATTTGATTAGATTCCTAATAGACATATTTTAGAATTCAGGCATTAACTCTTCCAAGAATAGCATCAAGCTAACTCCTGGTGAAGGAAAATTTTCTTCCAAGTCATACCACAGGTTTTTCCCTACTCATTAGCCATTGGATTGAATCTTAACTATTTTAATTCTCTTACGAGGCAAAAGAGACTTGTTAGATAAGATAAACTGAGAGATTAAGTAGAACAGGATTCTGTCATAAATGAAAGGACTAAGCACCTTGATTCTTAAGTTCATATTCTACAACCAAAATACCAATACCAATTTAAGGGAGAAATAAGCCTAAGTTTAGGACTTAGGAACAATGGTAAATGTGAATGCGTTTAGAAGAGGGTGATAGCCCTGGAAATTACATCATGTGAAGTACACATAGAAGCTTTGGCCAACTTTTGAAAAATGTTTATCGCAAATATGATAAAGAGCTGTATCCTTAAGATATAAAGAGTTCATACAAATTGATCTAAGAAAAATACTCAAAACTAATAGAAAAGTGGCCTAAGGGCATGAACTGGCATTTGCAATGACCATGAAAAATATTTAAACTATTCAAAATACAAGAAATGCAGATTTTAAAGGGCTTGTATTTTTCACCTATAAAAGTAACTAAATTTCTCTCCCTCTTTTCACTGATACCTTTTTTCTTTATAATGACATCTATTGACTAGAATGTGGTACAATATAAAATATACTATCTATACTATCTATATGTAATTTTTCTGAAAAATAGCTTAAAAGTAGATGTTAAGAACCTAACATTTCATGTATGCAGATCCTTTTACCCAGTAAATCCACTTCAGGGAATATATCTCAAGGATCAAATGCAAATCAATATTTGTGGATAAAAGGTTAATTCTAGGGTTATTTATAATAATGAAAAATTATAATAAATAAAAATTTGCAAGAATAGTTAAAGGGCAAGATAAATCATAAAATTTGTACAAGAGAATGTTTTATAGTTTTTAGGAATCATGTTTTCACATGACCTATAGAGACCAAGAAAAATTTTGGCAACATAATGTTAAATGAAAAAATAATAGCTTTCATCAAATTTGGAAAAATTTTGATCGTTATTTCTTCAAATATTTTTTCTGTCCTTTCCATGTTTTATTTTGGGTAATTTCACTGGCTATGTCTTCAAGTTTGCTAATGTTTTCTTCTGCAATATCTAACTGTCCCTTTATCCTATCCAATGTATTTTTCACCTCAGACTTTGAATTTTATCTCTAGAAGCTTGTATCATGTCTTTGTGTATCTTCCAGGTTTCTATTAACTTTTTAAATGTATGGAATATAGTTTTAATGTGTGTTTTAATATTTTAATCTCATCTGCTAATTCTAATGTCTGTCAGTTCTGGGTCAGCTTTTTAAAAAAATTATTTTATTAAGATCGTATTTTCTTATAACATTGGATAAATTTCAGGTGTACATCATTAATATATCGGTTTCTCTATAGACTGCATTGTGTTCACCACCAATAGTCTAGTTTTTTATCCATCACCATACATATGTGCCCCTTTACTCCTCTTGCCCTCCCCCCACCACCTTCCTCTGGTAACAACTAATTTGGTTTCCTTATGCATGTGTTTGTTTATCTTCCATATATTAGTGAAATCATATGGTGTTTGTCTTTATCTAGCTTATTTTCCTTAGCATAATACCCTCAAGGTCCATCCCTGTTGTTGAAATGGCATGGTTTTGTCTTTTTTATGGCTAAGTAGTATTCCACTGTATATATACACACCGCATCTTCTTTATACATTCATCCATTGATGGGCACTTGGGTTGCTTCCACATCTTGTCTATTGTAAATAATGCTGTGATGAACATAGGGGTGCATAAATCTCTTTAAATTGTTGATTTCAGGTTTTTTGGATAAATACCCAGAGGTGGGATAGCTGGATCATACAGTATTTCTATTTTTAGTTTTTTGAGAAATCTCCATACTGTTTTCCGTAGTGGCTGCACCAGTTTGCATCAGTTTTAATTGATTAATTTATCTCCTCATTGTGTCATATTTCCCACTTGTTTTTATGCCTAGTAATTTTTTTATCAGATGCCAGACACTGTGAATTTTACTTTGTTTGATGCTGGGTATTTTTCTATTCCTATAAATATTCTTGAGCTCTTTCTAGGGTGCAGTTAAATTAATTGGAAACAGTTTGATCATTTTGGCTCTTACTTTTCATGTTAGGCCAGATCACAGCAGTGCTAAATCTAAGGCTAATTACTCTCTACTACTAAGCAAGATCCTTCGTGTGTACTCTTCTTAATTCTAGTCTAGCTGATGGGAAGAGCACTATTCCTGGCTCTGTGTGAGCACTGGGGTCTCTTACCATAAATTCTTTCAGGTGGTTCTTTTCCCAGCATTGGTTCATTTCCTCACATACCCGCGTTGATCGTTGCTCAGCTAATACTTGAAGTAGTCCCTCTATAGATCTTTGAAGTTTTGTCTCTGTGCAGCTCTCTCCTTTATGTACTCTGTCCTGACAACTCTAGTCGCCTTGGTCTTCCCAGACTCTCAGCTCCATCTCCTCAACTCCAGAGTCTACAACTCTGCCTGGCTTACCTTTCCTTGCACTGCAGCCTGGAAACTTTCAAGGCAGTAAATTGGTCAATCATAGGACTCACCTTGTTTGTTTGCTCTCTCAGAGATTTCTGTCCTTCATCTCCTCATGTCCAGTGTCTTGCAAACCATCATTTCATATATTCTGCTTTTTTTCTTGTTCTTCTTATTTTAGGCAGGAGGTCAGATTTGGTCTCTTGTCTGTAAGTGGAAGCCCTTACTTTATTGATGTCTATTTTTCCAAAATATTGGTGAAAATTGATTTATCTGTATGTAATAGAGTATCAGAAGGAGCCTTACTGCACTCAGAAAATATGAGAATATAAATAATCTCAAGTTAGTTTAAAACAGATATGTGCAAAATACTAGCACATGCATACACATTCACGTTGAGAAGAAAATAATACCAAAATATTAGCAACAGTTCTGATCCCTGAAATGATATCTGATTTGTAATTTTTATGCTTTTCTAAATTGTCCTATAGTATGGAAATATGTTAATTTTACTAAAAATGATCATATGTTATATAAGTATACACAGATTTTGGAAAAAGAAAACGAATTTCTATTTTTCTTGAAAATAACACATCAAAATCAATTAGTGGCACTCAGAAATACAAAAAAAGGCATATCTGATTTCATAAAGGGAATGGAGTATACTTACCAATGAATGAAACATTCAGTGGTGGTGATAGTGTGATCTTCTACTGGAAACCTTTCTCCAAAAGCTGAATGTCCAGCATTCAGGGAGGCTGAGAAGGGATATGTTACTGCTTGGTATTGAGATCAGATAATATCTAAGCTCCTTCCAACTCTGAATTTCTGTGCATGCTATTTCTTTCAAGAATATCAAATGCTGGTTAATAAGTTCTTAAATTTCAGGGACAGACTGATTCCCTTGGGAAAAAGTAACTTTATACAGCTTCTTCACAGTCAAGAATGAATGTTTCTTACAGAAATGTTAGATAAAATGATTTCTGGGAATGCAACAAAATTTGATTTTGCATTTGTGCATAACTGGCTAAGTGAACAATTTCGTGTAATTGTGAGGAGATAAAAGATAATGAAAAGGTTAAAAGTCAAACACAGTCTAACATAGACTCTATTTGAAAGGAACTTATTAAGCTAAGTAGATACCTGAGTACACTCTTAGGAACTCAGAAGAGTATGCTCCAGAGAAAAGCAAAATCCGAGAGGCACGGTCCTGGAAAGGACTATAGATGTCTTCTAATCCATTGTTTCCCAAGTAGGGCTACAGACTGCCTGAGTTTGAATCCTGATTCTGCCACTTACAGGCTGCCTGACTTTGGACAAGTTATTAACCTCTCTGTGCCACAATTTCCTGTCTGTAAAATCAGGATTAAAATGGATATTGTGAAGATTGTATGAGTTAATGCAAATATAGAGCTTAGAATAGCACCTAGCACACAGTAAGCTTTAAATAAACGTTAGCTGTTGTTATTCTCAGTGTATATGGATGGACTTTAAAAAATGTTAATGTCCGTGTATTTAATGTGCATTGAAAAATTTAAAACTATCTCATTAAATCTGTGATTATATAAATTTTATTGCTTAACATCATTTATAGTGGTGACATAAAGATAAAAACATGAATTTTTTAATTAAGCAAATACTAATCTAGTTGTGTGTACATGTTGCAAAAATTGTACCGGTAGTACACAAAAGACAGGTGCAATCCCCTCACTTAACAAATGAGGAAAATGGGGCCCAAAGAGAAAAAAAAGGTTATACAGGAAGTTAGAGGCAAAGCAAGATAAGGATCTAAATCACTTGATTCCCACTTCACTGCTTCTGCAACCTATTCTTCGAAGCCTTCATTCCCACTTCTTACCCACACTTTAACTTCTGCTTTTGTAGAGAGACAGTCAATAGCTCACTTTCTGCAGAGTTCCTGTTCTCCTCATTCCATGTCACTCGTATTAAAAAGAAAATTTATCTCCACAGCTTTAATAAGTTGCCTTAATGTTTAGCTCGGCCAGACAAAATGAGATAATTTATTTAGTCCAAATGTGACAAATAAGGCAAGTGTCATTCATTAAAGTTAAAAATAAAGCAAGTAGCATGTTTAAATAAAACATGAAAGCAAAACATAGCTCTACTCAACATACTTCATGGCTGAGACACATGCAAGTCAGTACTGGATTTGAGCTCTTGTTAGGGTTAGGAAGAAACAATGTCAGGAATCCATGCTGGTGGAAGGAGTAGAGTTGCAAAAAAGGAAAATCCTTGGCCATTAAATTCAACTCTTGATAGTGAAATGATAGTCAGAAAAGGAATATGGCTACGTGAATGTCATGCAAAGATTAATTACTCATAGGGGTTATGTATTTTTCATTCAAGGAGCTCCTATCTAGTGGAGGTAAATAAGTAATCACAGTACAGTGACACTTGCTATAATAGAAGTAGGTAAGGCTAATGGAGATGATTGACTCTGTCCAGAGGTTAATAGAGGTTATATAGGTGAGCTAACACTTAAGTTGAATCTTAAAGGATAAGTAAACTCTTCTGGGTAGATAGCATAGAGGAAGAGTAACCCAAGCCGAGGAGAAGGCAGGTGTAAACATGGCAATAGTTGAGTGCATTCAGGGCACTGTAAATCATTTGATATGGTTGGATCATACGGTGCTCATAGCAGGGAATAGCAAGACATGAAGAGGTAAAAGTAGATGAGGATACTTTGCAAAAACTTTAGGTTTACTCCCTATGGGTAGGTTGAGATCCAAAATTAATGTTATAGGCCTGTCCAGTTACATAGAAGCCAAAAACAGTCTTGTGGAGGCTCCTAAATACACGTACCCTTGACCTGTCTGTGATAAAAATATTTACCTATCCATTCATTCATTAGGTTAATCTTTATTCTTCTGTGTGTTGTATAATGTGTTAGTTTATTCAATGTTAGTAAAAGATAGAAAGGCTCCTTGGTGAAGGTTAGATGAATATAAATTTGGTCTATGTAGTTATTTCGGAATAGCACCTCATGAAAAGTCAGACAAGCTGACTTACTGTTTGCACTGTAACTTGGAACAGACTGATCTAAAAAGTGACAGTTTGAAACAAGCAAACATTTATGTCACCACTGTCTATGCAGGTACCATATAGGGGTTCTTGTTACCAACTCATCATTTGAGAACAGCAGGTAATAAGAGTGAACAGCTTCACATTATAAAATGAAAGGTATGATGTTGTCCACTGGCTGTAAGTTCCTAGATGTTACCAATGTCTTTTGTTATTAGCTTACATTTCTGACATTATTTCTTTGAAGATTAAGACTCCTACCTACTGGCCCTAACAGATAGCCCTTGGTGCAAAAAGATGCATTCATTACAGAAGGGCAGACCTAATGGCTCAAAAAATGACTCATTTAAGCCAGATAGCCTTCTGCCTAGAAAACTGTAGAAATCTCTCCTGTGCTTTATTTTGATGCCATTGTCAAAATCCATTCTTAAAATTCCACCAAATGCTTCAAGTATGCTCTCTAATAAAACTCATTATCATACCTTTTTCATTTTTTCTTTCAATGTGGAGTGGAATAATGTAGCTTGCTTTGAAGAAAAAATAATGCTCAAAAATTTGCACCCATGAAGAAGGGAATCATTCATTTCTGTCATTCTATTTAAGTATAAGCCTCTTGAACATTATAAAAAGATGAAATATATATAACAATAGAAAGTACCATGTTTCTCTTCCTCTGTCAACTACTCTTATTTTTGGTATGGTTCTTACTTGTATATTGCATATACTTTTAAAATATTTTATGATTATAAAATCTAATGAAAAGCTTCTGAACATTTTGACCATTCAAAAATGCCTGGCACTTCTTGAAAATGTGGGCAGATTATTAGTCCAGCACCCTGAGCACTTTCTGGTTTGAGTAATTATATTCCACCTACCTAGGTTCCCCCTGGCAGTTTCAATTTGCATACAGAATTGTTCTTTACTTCCAGTTCTAAATTCCACTGGTGTTTACTTCTGTTCTGATGTCTGACTGTGACATCAATCTCTCTCCATACCCAGAAGTTTTTATGAAGCTTAGGAAAATATACATACTTTATACCTTCATATGTATGCCCTTTTTTTTGATATGAACACATTTAAGAGATATGTCTAGTGGCCCCATTTATTCCAGAGTTACACTTTCTCTTTAACTCCATGGATGCCTCTACTTACCCACATAGTCTACAGTTGATTCTTTCTGGTTTTGTATATATTTTTTTCTATTTTCTAGGGTTCCTGACAATGTTATAGGAAGCCCATTTAGCAGGGTATTGTAAATTCCTCACTGGGCTATTTATCTCTTAACATTGGCAAGAGTAAGTTATGTTTGTTTAAGAAGTAGTAAGAGCCAAGAAAGGATGGAATTTGTAATCGTGCTGTCTGAAAATATAGTTTCTGATAGATAAATGACAGCCGTCACCATAATCACAACACTATTAGTAGATAATGTTTATTGAACACTTACTATGCGTCAGGCATTCTTCTAAGTGTCTTAAATGTAATAACATTTAATTCTCACAAAGCTCCGTTAGATAGGTGCTATTATTTTTCCTTTTTTAAAGATGAAGAAACTGAAGCACAGAGATTTTAAGAAACTTGCTGAGAGTCACATAGGCAATAAGTGACAGAGCTGTGATTCAAACCTAGGTAATCTGACTACAGAGTTTATACTTGTATTACTCAGGGTTCTCCAGAGAAACAGAACTAATATGATGCACATATATAGACAAAGAAAGTAATTTATTGTAAGTAATTGGCCCACATAATTCTGGAGGCAAATGAGTCCCAAGATCTGCAGGGTGAGTTGGCAAGCTTGAGATCCAGGAGAATGAATGGCTTAGTTCTAGTCCAAATCTGAAGGCCTGGGAACTAGGAGAGTCAATGATGTAGTTCCTGTCCAAAGGCTGGCAGGCTCGAGACCCAGGAAGAATGGATGTTTCAGTTCCAGTCTGAAGGCAGGAACAGAGCTGATGTCCCAGTCTGAAGGCATTTAGGCAGGAAGAATTCTCCCTACTAGAGGGTGGGTCAGCCTTTTTGTTCTATTCAGGCCTTCAGTTGTTTGGATGAGGCACACCCACATTAGAGAAGGCAACCTGCTTTACTCAGTCTACCAATATAAATGTTAATCTCATCCAAAACATCCTCACACAAACACCCAGGGTAATGTTTGATCGAATATCTGGGCAACCTATGGCCCAGTCAAGTTATCACATAAAATTAACCATCACAATACTCTTAACCACTATTCTGATATTTCATAGCTATATGGCATCCCAATAATGAAAGATAATAGATTGTATATTCTCCTTTTTCGAAGCATTAGATGAACACATATAATTATTTCTTTAGGAAGGTTGATGATAAAACGTAAATATCCAAATATTTTGAAGATAACTCATTTCCAAACTATCTTAAATCAGATTCCTGACATAGAAAACATGGCCAAAAGAGGTAAGAGGCTTGGTTTTCTAGGTTTTCAAATGCTAAGAATCCATGTTCCCTAGCAACACTATGTAGATCCACATAAAAAAACTTTCAAATGCATTTATGGTAGGTTTTTTTTTTTCCTCCCTATATTGCCACTTCACTCTTAAACTCATGATGGCTAAAGAGAAAATGAGCTTTAAAAATTTTCAGTAATATTCCTAAGAGGGCATTATGATGTTTAGCCAAAATGAATGTTGTTCATAATATTGCTTATTTAAAACTCTGTAGATCTTCACTTTTTTTCTCATGGCTACACATTATAATATATGGTTATTATAAATGCTTATTAGAATTCAATGTTACTAACAATGAGAATTTTAGTGATTGTCGTGAAATAAAATGGACAAAGTATAAGTACCTTTCTCTATATTCTGCTCTATATGTATGTGTGTAAATGTGAATGTATGTATTTATTTATGTGTAAGTGACTAGATATATGTGTTTACGTAAATTTATGTGTATCCATATGTACACACAAACGCCTACATTAAGATGTACCACTTCATCTCTAATGGCAATATTCATACGTTGTGGTTTTTACTTTGAAAATCCTGTCCCAACCAAGACTTCCAGCTGATAATACCAGAATTCATAGGGCCATAAAAATTAACTGGTTGGGGGCTGGCCCCGTGGCCGAATCGTTAAATTCGCGCGCTCTGCTGCAGGCGGCCCAGTGTTTCATCGGTTGGAATCCTGGGCGCGGACATGGCACTGCTCATCAAACCATGCTGAGGCAGCATCCCACATGCTACAACTAGAAGGACCCACAATGAAGAATATACAACTATGTACCGGGGGGCTTTTGGAAGAAAAAGGAAAAAAATAAAATCTTTAAAAAAAATTAAAAAATAAAAAAATTAACTGGTTGTTCTCATAGGAATACAAGAATGTTTCAACATGTGGAAAACTATTAGTATCAAAAGATTAAAGGAGAAAAGCTATGTAATTATCCCAGTAGGTACTTATAATGCATTTGATAAAATTCCGCACTCATAAGATTAAAAAATAAACCGTTGATAAGCTATGAATTGAAGATAAGGAGTTTAAACTGATAAAATTATCTATGTAAAATGTACAGCAAATATGTATCACCACTTATACTAAAAAATGCTGGAGTTCTGGCCAATGCAATCGGATAAGAAGAAACAAGAGGCATAATGGTTGAAAAGGAAGACACAAACTGAAATTACATGTCGTCTATAAGGTTGTATCCATAGAATATCTAAAAGAAACAACAAACAAGGAGTTTAGCAAAGTTGCTATATATAAGATTGATATACAAAAACCAATGGCATTCCTATATATCCATCTCATATTATATATGATATGCCCTTCCTTCATAATAGCAACAGATCTATAAATTACCTGGGCATAAATATAATAAAAAATATGAAAGACCTTTGTGAAAAAAACCTACAAAACATTTTTTAAAGATGTGAATAAATGAAGCAATAGACCATATCCAAAATGGGCTTACTCACCAACGTAGAGATGGCATTTATCTCTCAATTTAAACTCTAAAGCCACTGCAGTATTTCAACAAGAGTTTTTCATAGGACTTGACAAGCATATACTAAAGTTAATGAAGAAGAACAAAGAACCAAAATAAGTCAAAATGATTTTAAAAAATATGGGAGGATTTGCCTTGCCAGATACCAAATGTTATCATGAGACTATAGTAATTAATGTGATGTGAAATTGATGCAGAAATAGATAAAGTGATGATGACATGTAAAATAGAGCCAAAACCTGTGCCTAAATGGAAATTTAAGGACAAACACCTGTGTAGCTCCTATTCAGTATAGTAAAATATTATTTTACGATGTTTGCTTAAAACATAAAGCCCATTTTGAAACTCCTCACCAATCCAGTCTGAGGAAAATGACAAACAAGAAATTTAGGGATGGAGGTAGGAGAAATATATTAGAGAGTGATGTACAGGGAGCTTCAAATGTATCTGTAATATGTTATGTCTTACTAATCTGAAGCAAATTCATAAAGCTATGCGGTGACCGTATTGATTCTTATTCTCTATACTTTTCTATAGAATGATAATATTTAAATGTGTTTTTAAAAGTTAATATGAAACAAATTAGTCACCTTCATGCGCATATATGTTAAACAAGCCACAATCATTCATTTATTCAATCATTTGTTTAAGAAACTGCCAGCAGAAAGTGGACTAGGGTGCAGAGAGCAAGGTTTAGTTGATGCTGAGCTGTTTGAACTACTAGTCTCAGGGTTCCACCACTGCAAAGCATACTGAACCAGTGATTGAGAGACATGGATTCTCTAGTCTCAGCTCCGCAATAAATTGGCTATGTAACCTTGGTTAAGAATTAGCCTCTTGAGAACTTGCCTTCCACTAGAGTTAAATAAAAAGGTTGGGCTAGATTATCTTTGAGGTAGCAACCTTCACTAGCACTTGTGGTCATTGAGGGAGCAATACACAAGAAACAATAGCAGAATGGAAATTAAAGAACCATTTTATTGACAGCTCCACATGAAAACCCAATAGCTGTTGGTGAAGGACTTTGGGAAATTCTGTATTGGAGCACAAGACTAAAACCACTTGTTCTTCCTGCCTTGCCCCAACCATGCCTTCCAAAAATCTAAATTATGGGTCTAAAATCTAAATTATGGCTCCAGAAAATGTTTGTGTGTAGTCCAAATGTTACAGAAAATTTAAAAGAGTCCTCCAAAGTGTGGTTCAATTTCTGCTACAGAAATAGAAGTTAAAGAGAAATAGATTTTAATTCAACAGGGGAGGGTGTTTTACCAGTTGTGTAGCCTTCCATTAAAGGTATTCACTATTTTAAGAAGAAATAAGGTCTCCATTACTGGGGTCTGAATATTGTATGGCAGGGAAGTTGCACAGTGATTCGAGACTTAAATGGAGAGTTGGACTAGTGATTTTTAAGATCTCTTCCTACTCCAAGCTTCTTTGATTCCAGGAAACATTCTTTGATTTATTAAGCATTCTTGAGTCCTGATGCATGTAGAGAGAATCCCCTAAGACAGATATTTGACTTTTGATTTTAGCCGTAGAACATCATTTAGCCTCCCAAGAAAAATTCTGATGAAACAAGAATTCTTTGTTGTGTATGTATTTCTGAGGACTCTGAGAGTCTGAAACTCTACGTTCCTTCTCCTTCTCTCTAGAAATATTAAGAGAGTTTTTCTCTGCCTCTGTAACTGCAAGGAACTACTTCTTTTAGATCTAAGATATTCCCACAGGCCTTCATCCTATCGTTAGGAGGCATCACCATGTTAGGTAAACAGTACTTTGAGCCTGTTACGTTGTGTAAAGTTTTTACCATCAATTTAGTGATAGTCCTTGTTACGTGAATCAGGGAATTGGAAAAAATTTAATTTCATTTAAATTAATATCAGCAGAAAATATACAGTATGTAAAATAGATACATTCACTTTTCTTATTAATTGAAGGAAGTCTTAAAGTACAAATCTTCCTCGACTTAGGATTGGGTTACCAACCAATAAACTCATTCTAAGTTGAAAATGTCTAAGCCAAAAATGCATTTAATACATCTAGCCTAGTGAGCATCATAGCTTAGCCTAACCTCCCTTAAACGTTCTCAGAACACTTACATTAGCCTACAGTTGGGCAAAATCATCTAACACAAAGCCTACTTTATACCAAAGTGTTGAAGATGTCATGTAATTCATTGAATCCTGTAGTGAAATTCACATACAGAATGACTGTGTGGGTACAGAATGGTTGTAAGTCTGTCAGTTGTTTACCCTCATGATCATGTGGCTGTCTGGGAGCTGTGGCTCGCTACTGCAGCCCAACATCACAAGAGAGTATAGTACTGCATATTCCTGGCCTAGGAAAAGATCAAAATTCAAAATATGAACTATGGTTTCTACTGACTAAAGGGTATCACTTTCATACCATCGTTGCTGAAAAAACTGTAAGTCAAAGCATTGTAAATCAGAGACCATCTGTACAAATTCATTGCTGAAGATTCAAGATGACTTCCTAGCAAATTTAGAGATGAACAAGTTACAATGAATTACTAAACTAAAATATTTTGTGTATTATAGATGACCAATATTAGACATAAACCCAGAGCCTGTCATAGACTGAGATCACTCAGAAAACCAGGCAACTCTCAATTATCTATTGATACATGAGCCCAGGGTAGCATAGAAAAAGCGTATCATTAGAATCCAAGAATATCTCATTTTATCCATTCTTGTCAGCCTTCTTTTGAACCAAACCTCTCTGTAGAGCTGTCAGCAATAACAACACTGTCACACACACGTTTTACCTCCTATCTCACTCTTTCTGAGATGCAAAACCTGGTAAAAGTAAATTGTAGGAGGGAGAGAGAAGAGCCAGGAATCAGCACTGTACAGGAAGTGCTCAGCTAACAACAACAACAAAATGATAGATTAGGGAGAGCAAGAAAGAACCCTCTGCTCAAATGAAACCTACCCACCTAAGAAGGCCTTCCCTGATGACTCTATTCAAAATAGTCTATCTCCTCCTACTTTGCTTTATTTTTCTTCATACAACTTATCAGTACTGAAATTATTGTTTGATTACATTTTTATTGTCTGTTTACCTCTCTAGAATGAGTATAGGCACCTTGTGCAGTTCACTACTGGAATCCCAGGCTTTAGAACAATGCTAGCACATAGTATACCTTCAATAAATATTTGTTTTAGATAGGTAGATGTAGATAAACAGAGGACTGATTAATAGGTGACTAGAACCGCAAAGAGGAAGTTGATTAAGAAAATATTTAGAATAGATTATTTTTCTTCTTGAAACAGAAAACTAATCTGGGATAAATGGCCAATGACTGACAGAACCCACATTTCATCTATGATGGATTTTCTAAATTTAGATTTTTAAGGCAAGTTCACGGTTTCCACTAATATGTATATCTTCCCCTTGTAATAAGTATTGTGCTTTAGATCAGCAGTAACTGAAGTGTACATTTCTAATGACATGGCTCTCCTGGAGGATGTTTTCTTGCCACATGTGAGTCTTAAGTATTTTATTCAGACAGGACCATTCTGACCAGCATGTGCATTTGCTAAGATTGTTTAATGACTGGGTGGCCCTTCTGCATATTTCTCAGAAGCAAACATTTTGGCCCAATTAACCCAAAGAGCATGATAACTAATCTTCTGGACTTCTTGTGGCACTAGATTTTAAGTCTTATAAAATTTAGTATTTTAGCCAGCTTTTAATGTCATCTCCAGCTTCAACATGCTTTGGATTATATAAAAGGTGTTTTATTGATTAGATGACTGACAAGAAGTAAGTCTAAACTAAATCAGTCTGTATTCATAACTTTATACTTTATATAAGAGAGGAAAAGCCAAGTCTATGTTGCCAAATTTGATTCTTTGGGGTACTTAACAATGTAGCCCTTTTTGTTTGAAATGTTTTATAGGTGACACTGAAAAATCCATTGAATGGAGAGGAATTGTAAAGATTCTTAGATAAAGTAGTCTTCTTTCAAGCCACTATAATAATTCATATGCCTGGCACATCACTGAAAAATAATGTCATACTTACTCTTCATTCAGTCCCTGTCTGTATACCACAGCCCCCATTGACCTCTGAAGACTATTTTCAAGGGGAATCTGAAAAACTTAGTTTAATTGAGCCTTTTTGACATTAATAGCTAAGTGAAATGCAATGGTAGGGCTGCTGCTGTTTTACTGAAAGGCAAATGGATACATTCTTTTCTACAATACATGTGTTCTGGGGAGGAGAGTGTATAAAGCGCATTTTAGAAAATAGCATTAGTTTTTAATACATAAAAAGAGTTTATTGTTTAAATAATAATGCTGTGGCAAAATTTGCTTGTAAATCAAGCAATTATTTTGTCATGCAAATAACCAGTACCTATTTTGTTCTAAAAAATCTGATTTTCATATATGAAATGTCTTCACAGTGAAATAAATCTGCATTTATTGAGATTGGAGAGAGAATCTCTGCACCATGTGACTCTCTTCATTGTACAAAGACTGACAAAGAGTTAAAAACTAATGATGTTCCCCACATCCATTCTCTGCAAGTCTGCTAAGAAAACCTTTCACTGCACATTTCTCCTACCCAAAACTGTTTGGCCTGCCAGGTATGCCCTTCCCACTCGAACAAATTCTCTTTCCCACCTTTTAATTTAACTCTCCTACTTGGCCTCCTCAAACTAACTTGGTTTGACCCTAGTCTCTCCAATGTCTTACTATTGGTTTATATCTTTTTTATACTAGTACTATTGAACAGTTGTCATTGTTTTTATGAATTTTGGTGTTTCCTATTGACTGTAATGGTTATGTTTTCTTGTTGTTTATTTCTTCCCAAGAGTTTATCTTTTTCTCTCTCCAATTTTAAACTCCATCAGCATAAAACCAAGTCTATTCAGTTCACCCAGTGACTGCCTCATAGTATATACTCAATGTTTTTGAGTGAACCAATGAATGAGTAAATTTATTATGTACATTTAATACATAAATGTGTTTTAATAAATAAATGGTAAAATCCTTTTTATTACAGGGTTTCCCACGACTCCATTTCCATCATCCTAAAATGGTACACCAAATGTATTGCAATACATAATTCCTGTGCAGTATCCCTTTGTTCCTTCTTGTGTGAGTGATCATTCCACCCGTACATTGAGAGAAGAATTCAGTTCTTCACAGATTTTTTTTCCTGGCCACCAAGTAGTACTTACTTTTTCATTTATTGCAGTCTTTACATCCACATCACACTCTCAGCTAAACTACACAACTGAACTATACATCTAAACTTTCATTTGTGCACCAAATCAGACCAAGACTCACCCATAAAGAGAACAAGCAAAAGTGAAGCTATGTACATTTTCTTTCCCCTTTACACCTACTGAGTTTGGAACACAACATTTTACTTGCTAAAATTCTCCAGAACAGGTGGGCATGAACCTTTTTATTCGTCTCTAGCTTCCTTTTAATGGTAAAGTGATTTCTAAATGTGTAAACAAAACAAAATTGCATTGCAGCCAAAATGTAGATGCTCCCTGGAGTTTATTATAATAGGCTTTGATCTATGTTTTTTGTTGCTTGGTTTTTTTTTTATTTGTAAGGCTGAACTTCTGTTATGTTCTACTCTCAGTAGATGTTCAATAAGTGGGAGACAATAAAGGCCCAATGTAATGTGTCATCCACATTACATTTAGTGTTGGAATGATAGTTTACCTGTAATTATCTATAGTTCATGTCCTTCTAAAACAATAATGAACTGCATTTATCATATTTAGCAACCACTCATTAGATGGATCTGTAGGTCTGTATGAAATCATTTGGGTATCTTATAAGGATCCTTTCCTCAGGCCTAATTCTTTTGGAATTTTAATACTCTTGGTTAGATTTTTAATTTTACTCCTTTTAATATAGATTTTTCCCCCTAGTAAATTATTTAAGACATTTTTATTTTCCCACAGCACAGTAATTGTCTGACTGTTGCATAGATTCCGTCATCTGTTAGGCTGAACCATTCACATCAGACTTTTAGCATTAAATGTGGCTTGTCCCAGAACTGCTTTGATGGCAGCCAACTGTATTGACCATAAAGGCAAACTGGATAAACAGATTGGAGGAACTGTGATTTGCCCACCAAGAATAGGAACAGTAATAGGTTTAGATCATTTATTGTCCTTGTCTGGGAGAAGCAAGAAATCAATTAAAAAAAGCTCATCACTGAAACTGTGTAGCCAGGGGATGTCGACTTTTAATATCAAAAAGAAAATGCAATGTGCTTAACAAAAAAAGCAGGGGAAAGAGATTTTTTAAAATTACTTATTAGGAAAATTTGTTTTATTCATTGATTAGTCTTTTTCCTGAATATGCATATAGATACATCTTAAATACTATTGTCAGAGTATGATCTTTGGAAAATTGGGCAACTGTTTACTCTGAAAGATAACTTAAAGTTAAATTTATATAGTTAACAATGGCAATCACAAACAAATATGCAAATTATTCAAAAGTAATAGGATAGAAGCTTAGGACCAAGAAAAGTGGAAAAGTAATTGTAATTTTTATTACAGTTTGAAAGGAAAAGAGTAAGATAATTCGTAGAGAGGTTTGCTATGAAAATTAAGCATTTATTTCATATGATAGTGACATTTTTTATATTAGCTCATGAACTCTCCTTCTTGCTCTTTGGAAGCTACAAACATGAAATAGAATAAATGGCCTATGGCCAAAATTGCAAAAATAAATGAAAGGTCAGCTACAGCCTTGTATTTCCAGATCCATGATGCAAAAGTTTCCTCTAACAGCTTGTTTTAAAAAACAAAAATGTCCACAAAAACAGAAGATGAACAATTTCAGTCTCATAGCCCTAGTTGCTAAAAGCCTGGAAAATGAAGTTACAAAAGGATATAGAAACCATTCTTAATTTTTAATATTAGTGTTTTCTAATGTTAAAGTATACCTTCATGTTAATACAGTGACTAAGTATACAGGCTGTGACTAGACAGATAAGGTTAAGTTAAAATCCTATTCTGTTTACTTACTAATGTAATCTAGGTGAAGTCATTCATCTTATCTGAATCTGCTTGATGAAATGGAGAAATAAGAGTCCCCACTTCACAAGATTAATGAGAAGGTAAATGAGAGCAGGCATATTACCCAGTGCATGGTACATAAGAAACATTCAATAAATGTTAGCTGCTGTAATTATACAAACCATAAGTTATGAGTTGTTATGCAAACATCCTATTAGTTCTCATCCTGAGAATTTAACTCTAGCACATCTGAAAGGTGCAGGCAAGAGCATGGGGAAAGAGGAGCCTAGAAGAGCCAAAGATTTTTTATTCAAAGAGCTTTTGTCTAATACGTTAGTGTGAAAGGACACAAACTTATACTCACACATGCACACACACACCCCTTACATATTAAATTAACCTAGGATCATAAAAATGTGAATTAATAATTTTTTAAAAAGCAGAGTCTCTAAGCCACAGGAAAACGTGGTTAAAAATTTGGAGATTTAGATTGATCATGGAGAGTTATATTTAAACATGATTACCATGTTGCCAGTGGGAAGTGCTTCTTAGAATAATCAGATTTGAGAAGGCTAATAATAGAACACTAGATCTGCAGTTGCCTCTGAGTCACTTGGCTGAGGAAGGGGAAAGCTGAACCCACCATGAGGCATAACTATTGAATGAAAGCCGCTTAAGGACCACAATGGAAAGAAATCACCAATTTCATAATTTCCAGTCTCTTCAATTGTGGGTTTTTTCCTTTAAGCAATCAAAATGATTAAATCTGTGACTTCTTAAAGGGTTAGGACTCTGTTTTATTCATTTCTTATCCCCATTGCCTAGCACAGTTTCTGGTACATGCTTGGTGCTCAGTACAAGTCTGGTGGGTTTAATGAATGAAGGTTCTGAGTGAGGGAAATAGCACAAAGAGGAAAATTCTATATTTCTACTACTACAAGAGATCTTGAGACAGCTTTAAGTTTTATATTTGTGTTGCATGATCTTCTTCTTCTTCTTCTTCTTCTTCTTCTTCTTCTTATTCTTCTTCTTCTTCTTCTTCTTCTTCTTCTTCTTCTTCTTCTTTTTGAGGAAGATTAGCCCTGAACTAACATCCCCCACCAATCCTCCTCTTTTTGCTGAGGAAGACTAGCCCTGAGCTAACATCCATGCCCATCTTCCTCTGTTTTATGTGGGACGCCTGCCACAGCATGGCTTGACAAACAGTCGTAGGTCTGCACCCAGGATCTGAACCAGCGAGCCCCGGGCCACCAAAGCATAACCTACGAACTTAACCACTGCACCACCAGGCCGGGCCCTGTATGAGCTTCTGAAGGATAGAATTCTGTTCATGCATTTGAAACATGGATAGGATTCAATAAGTTGATTTTGCTGTTGTTTGTTACTTTAAAAAATCAAGCACATTTACAAAATACTTCCTAATTGCTGCCTGCATTACGTCAAAACTATGGCTAGTTTTTCTTTTTAAATCAAATGTTATTTGATTTAAATATTCCAAATATTGGAAATACCTATAATTTCTCATGGACCTGAAACTTTCTACTCTGTCTTTATAATGTTTGGGGAAAGATTTTATTTGTTTGTTGCCTGGAGCATTAGTGAACAAGACAGGGCATGAGTGAGGAACTGCGAAAGGGCAAAAGAAAATCGAGGATGCTAGATGTGTCTGTTATCTTGATTGTGATCATGGTTGCATGCGTGCGTGTATACAAATGTCAAAACATCAAATGGTAGACTTGAAGTGAGTTCAGTTATTATATGCTGATTATATCTTAATAAAAGCATCTATCTATCTATGTATGAATGTACCTGGAGAGTAGTGAAGGGGATAATGATCCAGGAAGAAATCAGAGAGGTGTTAGCTGCTGGATCACATAGGATCGTAAAGACCACCGGGAAGAGTTTGGACTTTGTTCCAAGTATCATGGGGAGCCATTGGAAGATTTTAAGTAGGGGTGTGATTTGATTTGATTTATATTCTAGAAGGATCATTCCAAGTGATATGTGGAGAATGAATTATAGAAGGGCAGCAAAGAGACTAATAAAAAGGCTTTTCAGTAGTGCTGGCAAGAGAAGACAGTGGTTTGAACTATGGTAGCAGGAGTGGAGATGGAGAGAAAGATATAGGGGGAACATAAAATTTCACTACTATGAATGGCTTTTCGGGTTTTTTAAATTATAAGGGTATATGGTTTGGAATATTCTTTGCAAAGCGTGGTTGTAGGCTGGGCTTCAGTTTACCTGAGGCATCGGTTACATTGTACTACAGCCCATCTTACTAGTCACCTGTTTTCTATTTGCTCTGCTTTGGGCGGTCAAGTACTAGCCCTAGTTAAAACACCAAGGATTTCCTTTTCTCTTTACTGCTGCCCAGTCCTGCCTCCCAAAGAGGATATGCAATTTGTAAATTCCAATTCTGTGGGGGTGGTGGGAGGGAAGAGGGATAGGAACTTGAAAAAAAATCCTACCAGAGGATCCCCTGAGATGCCTTACAGACTGCTTACTAGCTTACTGGCTAAATTTTGGTGTTACTCTAGGTTTTTTTCTCTTCTTTATGAAAAGTATTTTTTTTCCAATTATTTTATCGCGGTCATAATGGTTTACAACATTGTGTAATTTCAGGTGTACATCATTGTTTAGCAGTTTCTGTATGCACTGCATCACACTGACCACCAGTAGTCTAGTTTACATCCATCACCATAAATATGTGTCCCTTTACCTATTTCGCCCACCCCCAACCACATTCCCCTCAGGTAACGACTAACCTGTTCTCCTTATACATGTATTTCTTTATCTTCCCCATATAAGTGAAATCATGCTGTATTTATCTTTCTCTGTCTTGCTTATTTCGCTTAACATCATACCCTCAAGGTCCATCCAGGTTGTTGCAAATGGGACAATTTTGTCTTTTTTTATGGCTAAGTAGTATTCCGTTGTATATATATGCCATTTCTTCTTTATCTGTTCATCCATAGAAGGGCACTTGGGTTGCTTCCACATCTTGGCTATTTTGAATAATGCTGCGGTGAATGTAGGGGTGCATAAATCACTTTGAATTGTTGATTTCAAGTTCTTTGGATAAATACCTAGTAGTGGGATAGCTGGATCATATGGTATTTCTATTTTTAATTTTTTGAGAAATCTCCACCTTGTTTTCCATAGTGGCTGCACCATTTGTATTACCACCAGCAGTGTATGGAGGGTTCCCTTTTCTCCACATCCTCTCCAACATTTGTTATTTTTCTCTTGTTAATTATAGCCTTTCAGACAAGTGTAAGGTGATATCTCATTGTAGTTTTGGTTTGCATTTCCCTAATAATTAGTGATGCTGAACACTTTTTCATGTGCCTGTTAGCCATCTGTATTTCTTCTTTGGAAAAATGTCTGTTCACATCCTCTGCCCCTTTTTTGACTGGGTGGTTTGTTTTTTTCTTGTTAAGTTGTATGAATTCTTTATATATTTTGCAATTTAACCACTTTTTGGATATATGATTTGCTAATATTTTCTTCCACTTGGTGGGTTGTCTTTTCATTTTATTCATGATTTCCTTTGCCTTGCAAAAGCTTTCTAGTCTGATGTAGTCCCATTTGTTAACTTTTCCTTCTGTTTCCCTTCCTTGAGTAGACATGGTGTTCAAAAAGATGCTGCTAAGACAGTTGTCAAAGAGTGTACTGCCTATATTTTCTTCTAGGAGTTTTATGGTTCCATATCTTACATTCAAGTCTTTAATCCATTTTGAATTGTTTTTTGTGTATGGTGCAAGATAATGGTCTACTTTCATTCTATTGTGTGTGGCTATCCACTTTTCCCAATACCATTTATTGAAGAGACTCTTTTCTCCATTGTATGTTGTTGGCTCCTTTGTCGAAGATTAACTTTCCATAGATGTGTGGTTTTATTTCTAGGCTTTCAATTCTGTTTCATTGATCTGTGTGTCTGTTTTTGTGCCAGTATCATGCTGTTTTAATTACTATAGCTTCGTAGTATCTTTTGAAGTCAGGGATTGTGATGCCTCCAGCTTTGTTCTTTTTTCTCAGGATTGCTTTGGCTATTTGAGGTCTTTTGTTGCCCCATATGAATTTTAGGATTCTTTGTTCTATTTCCATGAAGAATGTCACTGGGATTCTGATTGGCATTGCATTGAATCTGTAAATTGCTTTAGCTAATATGGACATTTTAACTATGTTTATTCTTTCAATCCATGAGCATGGAATATCTTTCCATTTCTTTATATCTTCTTCAACTTCTTCAATAATGTCTTATAGTTTTCAGTGTATAGGTCGTTCACCTCCTTGCTTAAGTTTATTCCTAGACATTTTATTCTTTTTGTTGTGATTGTAAGTGGGATTGTATTCTTGACTTCTCTTTCTGCAAAATTGTATTAGTATATGGAAATGTAACTGATTTTTGTAAATTGATTTTATACTTTGCTGTAGTTGTTGATTATTTCTAATAGTTTTCTGATGAATTCTTTAGAGCTTTCTATATGTGGAATCACGTCATCTGCAGTGAGAGTTTTACTTCTTCCTTTCCAGTTTGGATTCCTTTTCTTTCTTTTTCTTGCCTAATTGGTCTGGCCAAAACTTTGAGTACTATGTTGAATAGGAGTGGCGAGAATGGGCACCCTTGTCTTTTTCCTGTTCTCAGAGGGGTGGCTTTTACTTTTTCACTGTTAAGTATGATGTTGGCTGCTAGGTTGTCATATATGTACTTTATTATGTTGAGGTACTTTCCTTCTATAGCCATTTTATTGACAGACTTTGTCACAAATGGATGTTGGATCTTGTTAAATGCTTTCTCTGCATCTATTGAGTGTTTATGTGGTTTTTATTCCTCATTTTGTTAATGTGGTGTATCACACTGATTGATTTCTGGATTTTGACCATCCCTGCATCCCTGGTATAAATCCAACTTGATCATGGTGTATGATCCTTTTAATGTATTGCTGTATTTGATTTGCCAATATTTTGTTGAAGATTTTTGCATCTATGTTCATCACTGATATTGGTCTGTAATTTTCCTTGTTTTATGTTGTCCTTGTCTGACTTTGGTATGAGGGTAATGTTGGCCTCATAGAATGAGTTAGAATGTGTTCCATCTTATTCAGTTTTTTGGAGTAGTTTGAAAAGGATAGGTATTAAATCTTCTTTGAATATTTGGTAGAATTCTCTGGATAAGCCATTTGCTCCTAGACTTTTGTTTTTTGGAGGTTTTTGACCTCTTTACTTGTGATTGGTCTATTCAGATTCTCTATTTCTTCTTGATTCAGTTTTGGGAGGTTGTATGAGTCTAAGAATTTATCCATTTCTTCTAAATTATCCAGTTTGTGGGCATGTGGTTTTTCATGATGTTCGGTTATAATCCTTTGTATTTCTGTGGTATCCATTGTAATTTCTCCTCTTTCATTTCTAATTTTGTTTTTTGAGCCTTCTCTCTTTTTTTCTTGTTGAGTTTGGTTTAGGATTTGTCAATTTTGTTTATCTTTTCAAAGAAACAGCTCTTACTTTCATTGATCCTTTCTACTGCTTTTTAAGTCTCTATTTCGTTTATTTCTGCTCTAACTTTTATTATTTCCTTCTTTCTGCTGACTTTGGGCCTTCTCTGTTCTTTGTTTTCTAGTTCTGTTAGGTGTAGTTTAAGATTTCTTATTTGAGATTTTTCTCATTTGTTGTGGTGGGCCTAGATTGCTATGAATTTCCCTCTCAAACCACTTTGGCTGCATCCCAAAAGAGTTGGTATGTTGTATTTTCATTTTCATTTGTCTCCAGGTGTTTTAAAATTTCTCCTTTTGTTCTTCATTGATCCAATGGTTTTTCAGTAGCATCTTGTCTAGTCTCCACATATTTGTGACTTACTCAGCTTTTTTCCTTGTAGTTGATTTCTAGTTTCATAGCATTGTGGTCAGAAAAGATGCTTGATATGATTTCAATCTTCTTAAACTTATTGAGGTTTGCACTGTTTCCCAACATATGATCTATCTTTGAGAATGTTCCAGGTGCACTTGAAAAGAATGTGTATTCTGTTGTTTTTGGATGGAATACTCTATATATCTAAGGCCATCTGGTCAAGTATTTCATTTAAATCCAGTATTTCCTTGTTGACTTTCTGTCTGGATGATATATCCATTGATGTAAGTGGGATGTTGAGGTCTCCTACTATTATTGTGTTGCTGTTAATTTTTCCTTTTACGTCTGTTAATAGTTGCTTTATGTACTTTGGTGCTCCTGTGCTGGGTACATATATATTCATAAGTGTTATGTCCTCTTGGTAGAAAGTCCCTTTTATCACTATATAATGCCCCTCTTTGTCTCTCATTGTCTTTTTTATCTTGAAGTCTGCTTTGTCTGATACAAGTATGGCTACACCTGCTTTCTTTTGTTTGCCATTAGCTTGGAATATCATCTTCCACCCCTTCACTCTGAGTCTATGTTTGTCTTTAGAGATGAGATATGTTTCCTGGAGGCAGCATATCGCTGGGTCTTGTTTTTTAATCCATCCAGCTACCCTGTGTCTTTTGATTGGAGAATTCAATCCATTTACATTAGAGTGATTATTGATGCATGAGGGGTGAATATTGCCTTTTTATCTCTTTTTTTCCAGTTGTTCTATATTTCCACTGTTTCTCTTCCCTTGTATTCTGACTGCCCTTGCAGTTTGGTGGTTTTCTGTGGTGGTTTTCTGAGCTTTCTCTTTATTTATGAATTGTGTCTCTGTCCTAATTTTTTGTTTATTGTTCACCATGAGGTTTGTATAAAAGATCTCATAGATGAGATAGTCCTTTTTATGATAGCCTCTTATTTCCATTTTCCTAAGCAGGTTCCATCTCTTTCCTCTTTCCCTTCTGAGTTTTTTTGGTCACAAATTATTGTGTTTTATGTTGTGAGTTTGTCACTAAGTTGAATATTTATAGTTACTTTTAACTGTTTCTTTCCCTTTATCTTTTATGTTATAATTTAAGTATTTACTACCCAGTTCTGAAAGTGAGCTGCAGTTTTCTGATTTTGCCTATTTATCTCCTTGCTCAAAGCTTTGTAGACCATTGCCTTTTTGTTTCAGATATGAGGGCATCCTTGATTATTTCTTGTGGAGGAAGTCTAGTGGTGATGAACTCCCTCAGCTTTTATTTATCTAAGAAAGCTTTTATTTTTCCTTCATGTCTGAAGGATAGTTTCACTAGATAGAGTATTCTTGGCTGAAAGTTTTTGTCTTTCAGTATTTTGAATATATCATTCCATTCTCTCCTAGCTTGTAAGGTTTCTTCTGAGAAATTCGCTGAAAGCATGATAGGGTTTCCTTTGTAGATTATTTTCTTCTGCCTTGCTGACCTTAATATTTTTCTTTGTCATTGACTTTTGCCAATTATAGTAATATATGCCTTGGAGAAGGTCTTTTCACATAGATGTAATTAGGAGTTCTATTGGCTTCCTGTATTTGTATGTCCAGATCTTTCACCAGATTTGGGAAGTTCTCAGGTATTATTTCTTTGAATGATCTCTCTGCTCATTTCTCAATCTCTTCTTCCTCTTGAATACCTATAATCCTTATGTTGCTTGTAATAATTGAGTCAGATATTTCTTGAAGAATTCCCTCATTTTTTTTAAAGATTTTATTTTTTCCTTTTTCTCCCCAAAGCCCCCCAGTACATAGTTGTATATTCTTTGTTGTGGGTCCTTCTAGTTGTGGCATGTGGGACACTGCCTCAGCTTGGTTTGATGAGCAATGCCATGTCTGCACCCAGGATTCAAACCAACGAAACACTGGGCCGCCTGCAGCGGAGCACGTGAACTTAACCACTTGGCCATGGGACCAGCCCCAGAATTCCCTCATTTTTAAACTATCTTAGTTCTCTCTCCTCCACCGCCTGAAGCATTTCTATATTTCTAACCTCTAAACCACTAATTCTTTCCACCATAACATCAGCTTTATTTTTTAAGGATTCTATGTTATTTATTATATCAATAATTGTGTTCTTCATATCCAGAATTCCTGCTTGTTTTTTCTTTATTGTTCCAATCTCTTTGGTGAAGTATTCCTTCTTCTCATTATTTTTATTCTTGAGCTCAGTTAACTGTCTTTCTGAGTTTTGTTGTAACTCATTGAGTTTATGACAGCTATTTTGAATTGTGTGTCATTTAGGTGTAATTTTCTGTGACTTCAGGGTTGGTTTCTGGAGACTTGTCATTTTCCTCCTGCTCTGAATTGTTCCTGTAATTTCTCGTGGTGTTCAATGAATTAATCCTTTGCTGGCATCTTTGTGGTAATATCAGGTCACAGTTTCCACCTGTTACCACTAGGGGGAAGCAGGAGCTGTGTTTCTGATCCCACCCCCTCTGCTAGAAGTTGTGTGGGTATGGTGGGCACTCCCAAAGGCTGGGAAAGCATTTGCTCAAGAATGCAGGGCTACCGCCACCTCTTCTCACAGTCACACTGAGACACGTTCCCACTTGCGGGGCTGCAGCAGCACTATGGGCCCTCCTGCCATTCAGGAAAGCATTCATACACATGCAGGGCTGCTGGGGAACGGTAGAGGAGCTCACCTATCTCCACTATTTCTCAGGGACCCAGTCCATCCACCTTCAGATGTATAGCTGTGTGGGTCTCTCAGGTGTCCTGTTGTGCCGTTTGGGTATCCTCCATTGGTCAATGAATGTCAATTTAGTTGTAATTAAAAGAGGGAGAGATAAAGGGAACAGTTCACTCCACCATGTTGCTGACATCTCTCCCCTTACTTCAGAATTCTTGTTATGAAAGATAGATCCCATAGTAACCCAGAACTTTAGAATTATTTAGCACAATTCTGACTGAGAAAACCAGGGAACCCATTCATATATGAATTCACTCATTCATTTAGTTTTCCCATTCATTCTTTCAATAAGCATTTAGTGGTATATATTGAAAGCAGAGAAATGAAATAAAAGCAAGAGATTGTGGCTGAGTATTATTTCAGCTACCCCTGATTTATTCAGTAGACACTTTCCTTACTTGTCCTAAGTAAAGCTGCTTTCTTTTAGAGCTAAAAGAGCCCACATTTGCATCAAAGAAAACATAGACTTTCTTCAAAGACAGATGATCTTGAATCACTACAAGGTGTCTAGCTATAACAATAGGTTTTAACAGCTGCAGTGAAAGGTCTACTTAACCCAGCTATTTATATACAGATACGTCTTCCATAGCACTGAACAAATCCTTTCAAATTAAATCATTTGGTGAGCACTTAAATGTTGAAGTAATGTTACACTAATGCCAGCTGATAAAGAACCCATCACCACCCCCCATGCCTCAAATCCACCCCACCCCCATTCTAGTGATCAGTCCCTCCTTTAATCCTGAGTCCACTTCCAAAACAGAGGAAAAGAGGGAGGAGAAATGACAGGTACCTAATGATAGTGTGCTCTGTAATCAAATAATTTATAGCTAATAATTGAAGAATAATGAAGCTCTTGATTCCATAGCCAATATTGTTGAACTACAGAATTCATATTTGAGGATCTTACTGTGAGGCAAAAAATGGAGGGAAGCACGAGAAATCTGGTATTTATCCAGAACTTCACCAAAGGTCAGGAATGAACATTTATTGAGGACATTCTAGGCCTTGTTTATGCTTTCCTATGCTACCTCTGTTCAGCTCTTGGAAGTCTGTTATCTAGGAATTATTATCTACATTTTTCATTTGTAGGCACTGAAACTTGGAGAGGTCACACAAGAATGGAGACTTGCATTCAAAACACTATGGTTCTCTTTCCACCTCATCAGGGGCTCCCTCTCATTCTCTTCTGCTGATTTTTTAACCCCTAAACACCAGAGTGCCCCAGCCTTAGTTCTTGACTGTCTTCTCTGTCTCTTTCTAGATCTCAATCAGCCTCAATAGTTTATTGTCTTATACATGCTGACGACTTCAAGCTTTATATCTCGCTGTCTCTCCACGTTTTGTATTTAGCTGCCTACCTGACATCTCCATTTGAATGTTTAATAGGCATCTCAACTTTTTCACGTCCAAAACTAAACTCTTAATTCTCACAGTCCCAAAACCTGTTCCTCCTACAGTTTTACCCATCTCAGTTAATGACAATTCTGTCCTTTTCACTTACCTCTTTTTTTCATCCTCCACCTTAATACGTTACCAAATCTTATTTGTACCTTCATATTATAACAAAATCTAATCACTTCTCACAAGCTGCACAACTAATATCTTAGACCAAGCCACAATCTTCTCCCACCTGGATAACTGTAATAGCCTTTTAACTAGTCTCTTCCTTCCACCTTGTCTTTGCTACAATCTATTCTCAACAAAGTAGACAGAGTGATTCCTTGAAACACCTGTCACTTCTCTCCCCAAAATTCTCCAAGGTTTTTAATCTCATATATCAATGGAAACTAAAGTCTTTATAGACTTTAGTTACTCCGAGGTTTACATGAGCTGGCCCTACTACCTTGCTGACCTCATCTCTTACCACTTTCTCCTTTGCCCACTTTGCTCCAGTCACACTGGCCTTGCTGTTTCTTGAACATTCCAAGGCTATTTATACCCTAGAGATTTTGCACCTGCTATTTCCTCTTCCTAGAATGCTCTTCCCTAAGGTAGCCATATAGTTTACTCCCTCACTTCCTACAATTCTCTACTCAAGTATTACTTTATTGAAGATGCCTTCCCTGATCACCATAAAGTAGCAACTTCCACCCCTCAAAACACCCCCATCCCCCTTACTTTCTTTATTTTTCTCTATTGCATTTATTACTAGACATATAATACATTTGACCTTTTTTTCCTGGCTGTTACCACTAAAGTGTAAGCTCCATGAGAACAGGGACTTTGTTTGGTTCTTACTGAATGCCCAGCACCTACAACAGTATCTGGCATGTATTAGATTGAATTATAAAAAATTATTTTTCATAGTTCAGACAGAGTTGAATATTGGTATTCACTTGGTTCAATTTAATTAGTAGGTTCTCAATAAATAATTGTTTAATCAATTAAAAAATTAAATGTATGACAGCCTAATTCCAAAGCCCATGTTCCAAAGTATAATTCTGCTTCTCTCTTAATGAAGTTGCTTTCTGATGAAATATTTCCTATTTTTCAGAAGTTCCCATATTTATTGAAGGTCATGAAGTTTGGAACATTAGTTACAGGCATTTATATAGCTAGAAAAAAATAATACAAGTATTCTTGTGCTTTCTAATTGTTATGGAATTGCCTACTAACAGATAGGGTTTGTTCTTTGTCTCTTAAGAAAAGCCAGACTGGATGCGTCAGGTCTGAACGGTAGGCAATGTCCCTGAATTCAGCTACTTGGGCTCATGCCTTGATGTCAGCCAGTAGCTGGTCATGGCAAAGTGCTCCTCTGCTATCAGTTCATGACTCAGATTTTCCTTATGTGGCAAACTTGAAAATTCACAAGCAAAAAATGTATTCATTCAACAGAGATAGTTAACTTTTAGTTACACTTTAACTTGGAATGGATTTCTCTTCAGTTCCATAAAAATCCAGCATGCAATATGTGCTACAATAAAGAATTGTAGCACAATGGTAGCTACAATAAATAGCTAGCTGCTATAACAGATAAACCCCCAGATCTCAGGGGATCAACACAAGGAATGTTTATTTCTCATTCATGTTGGAGTACAATGCAGGCTGACTGGCTGACTCTCTTCTTATTCTTTATTCAGGGTCCCAGACACTGTCCATTTTGTGACCCTTCCCCTAGGTCCTTAGAATCCTCTCCATTCAGTAGATGAGAGAAGAGAGCAAGGATCCTCTGTGGGAGGATTTATTTTCTGGGTCCACATATTAGTCAGGGTTCTCCAGAGAAACAAAACCAAAAGGATACACACACACAGATATATATGGAAAGAGGATAGTATAGGAAAGACGATAGGCTATACAATAGGATATATATATATATATATGTGGATCTTCCCATATATATTTTTCATTTAGAGATTTATTATAAGAGAGATTTATTATAAGGAATTGGCTCTTCAGACTATGGAAACTAACAAGTCCCAGGATCTGCAGTCAGCAAGTGGAGACATGGGAGAGCTAATGGTATAGTTCCAGCCTGAAGTTGGCAGACTCAAGACCCAGGAAGAGCCAATATTTCAGTTGAGTGCAAAGGCAGGAAAAAACCATTGTGTCAGCTAAAGGCAGTCAGGCAGCAGGAATTTCCTCTTACCCAGCCTTTTTGTTCTATTCAGTACTTCAACTGATTGGATGAGGCTCACCCATGTTAGGGAGGGCAACCTGCTTTACTCAGTCTACTGATTCAAATGTCCATCTCATCCAGAAATATCCTCACAGAAACACTCGTGCTTAACCAAAGATCTGGGCACCCTGTGACCCAGTCAAGTTGACACATAAAATTAACCGTCATAGTTCATAAGTGACACACACAACTTATTCTCACACTTGTGCCCAGAACTAAGTAATATGGTCACCTAACTATATAGGACACTGGGGAAGAGTCAAACTGTGTCCAGAAAGACAAGAGAAGACATATACTGGTGAGTACCAACAGCCTCTGCAAAGCTGCGTAGCTGTGTATTTACTCTCTGGTATTCGTCAATGTTAGCACTTGTTATAAAATTTTGCAAAATTGATGTGCAAAAAATGGGAGGAATTTTGTGGCATTTGGAGAACATATCAGTTGTTAGAATTATTTATAATAAAATTTCAACTACTGATTCCTTTCACAGTTATTCTAAGTAATTCAGCCAGTTATGGAAAACTCCATCTTGTTCCTATTTTTGTTAATTTTAAGAACATGTTTCATATATTCAACTGCATTTTAAAAAGATAATAAGCAATTTTCAAAAGGCAAAACATTTTTAAAAGCTCCCAGAGATTGCATGATTCCATATATATGAAATGTCCAGAATAAGCAAAATCTATAGAGAAAAGAATTAAATTAGTGGTTGCTTAGGGCTGAGGATGGAAAGAGGTGAATGAAGGGTGACTGCTACAAGGTTTCTTTTTCAGGTGATGGAAATGTTCTAAAATTAGATTGTGGCAATGGTTGCACAATTCATTAAACAGACTAAAAGTCATTGAATTGTACACATTAAACAGATGAATTTTGTGGTATATAGATTATATCTCAACAGCTTTTTTTCTTATAGCTAATCTATTTCACTTAATTTTTCTTATTGATAAAAGCTTTGAGATTACCTCTTAAACTATCAGTTAGCCAGTCACCTAGTCAGCAAGTCAGTCAACAGACACCGACTGAGGGCACTGTACTGGGGCCTGGAAGTAGAAACACAAATAAGACCATGGCGTCTGTCTTCAAGAAGTTCACAATCTAGTGAAGGAGTCGGATTTATATGAAGTACAATGTGCTATACTTAGGTTGCTATAAGGTAATATAGAGCAGGAGAAAGGCTTATAATACATAAGTGTTTTTTAATATTTATGGCAATTGAACTTTCCACAACTGGAAGAGATTTTTACTTCCCCAATTTCAAGAAGGCTTATACTTTCCACATTTAAGTCAAAATATTTCCCTTTTTCCATTTATTTCGTTAACTTATATATTAATTCAATACATATATACCAGTAGGGTTGTTAGATATTCACAGTTTGTTATGTACACAGAGGATTACAGTCCACCACATGAATTCCATATTTGTCTCAAAGACTTCTTGGAGGAGATGATACCTTGGTCTTGAAGGACAAGTAAGAATCAAAGAGAGGAGTAAGGACAGAATAGGGTACACAAAAGCATAAGGAAACAAACCATATTTGGAGAACTTCATTCTATGTCTCTTTCTATATTAGTTAAAATAAATATTAGCTGTGGGAGCAGATACACCCCCAAAATTTTAGTGCCTTAGCATAACAGCAATTTTTTTTTTCTTGCTCAATAATAAATGGTAGTGCCTGGATGCAGGGGTTCATTTAGACACATTGCAATATTCAACGTATGGTTACCAAGGTCACACTGGGTGTTGATATGCATCTAGCAGATGGGAAAGAGAATGGAGGATTACCTGAGACGTTTCCCTAGACCAGGCCTAGATGTGGTGTGTATCACTTCTACCTGCCTTCTCTTGGCCAGATCTCAGTCACACGGTCGTGTCTGAAAGGAGGAGGACTGGGGAAATGTAATTCCTGGGTAGGCAGCTGCTTCCTAGCAACACAACCACTCTATTCCATGGAAGAGAACATAAATCTTTGGTAGACAGCTTGATTTCTGACATTCTAACTTGAATAGTTCTATCTTTTATGTCACAAAGTGTAGAATTATGTCTATATATTATTATTACTTTATCGGTATGCTTGCCAATCAAGTGAATCTGTTGAGAATGATCACAAAGCATGTTCAAATTATCTCTTAAGTAGAAAAGACAAATATCCATTGTGCAGGCTACTAGATGAGATGGGTTTGGAAATAGTTTCTAGGTCAAAACTTCACAATGGTCTGATCCACCCCATAAAATGTATACTCAATATAACCATGATCCAGAACTCACTTTTTTATCCATTTGAGTTCATATAAGACCCAGCACCAATGAGTGACACATACCAATTTAAAGGCGCTTAGTATCATGAACTAGATCCTAATTGCCTAGGGTATAGTTTTGCTTCCCAATCTTTTGGACAACACTGAGAACACAAGGATCTTCTGTATAACTTGATGACCTCAGCAGTAAAGGGAAGAACTCTTTACTAAGCTATAAGTACATCTTTGGTTCTATTTCCCATGTTCCATGTATACATGTAGCCTTAGACACTCCCATTTTATTACTTTATATGTGTCTCCAATAAAAAATATTTTTAAATTTCTTTAAGCTCTTTTCTGCTAGTAAAATTAGTATTTCCTTGGATTCTCAGCTGCCATTTTGCTCTTTGGCATTAAAATTGCTTTAATAATGTTGTGATTATGTGGTCCATGGAGGAATCCAGTGATTCTGTTTTTGTTTTTGCTTTTAAGTAAAGGGTAAGTAGGGTAAGAGTAGGTAGGAATGAACTCCCTTTCATTGAGTGTTCTTGTAGGAAATAGAGTCAAAATTTAAACTAACACTTTGTCATTTACTTAGAACTGCATGGCAGATAGGAATGAATGGGGGGTGGTGCTCACACAGAGCCTGGAGATCATTAACCCCAGTTTCTTAACACATCAAAATTACAGGTTTCTCTCTTATATATGAGTACATCCCAAGAGCCCTTACAAGAATTGACTTGTGGTCATCAAAGGAGGAAGTTTCTCATGACAGGCAGAGGAGAAAGGACCTAGTAATATTCATCAGGGAAGGGGAATGTTGACATAAGCTAGAGAACTTCAAACAGGGGTCACCGTGTTTATCCAATAAAATATTAAGGAACTATAGGAGATCACATACATTATCCAGAGAAGTAAAACATTAAAGAACTATAAAAAGTCTCAATATTTGTTGAGACTTCAATTTTATTTCTCTAGTTATGAGTATGTAGCACAATCTTATCACAGAGGGGATGATTTCTTCATCTGGTGCCTATAGAATGCCAGGCACTGTTTGATGTTTTATAAATGTCTGATTCAATCATCAGAGCAACCCTTTTAAGCAAGTATTATTATCCTCATTTTAAAGATGGTATATTAGTTTGCTAGGGCTGCCATGACAAAATACCACAGACTGGGTGCCTTGAACAACAGAAATTAGTTTTCTCACAGTCCTGGAAGCGGGATGTCCAAGATCAAGGTGCTGGTGGGTTGCTTTTTTCTAAGTCCTCTCTCCTTGGCTTGCAGGTGGCTGCCTTCTTGCTGCCTATTCACATGGTCCTCCCTCTGTGCATGTACACCCCTGGTGTCACTTCGTGTGTCCCAATTTCCTTTTCTTATAAGAACAGCAATTAGATTGGATTAGGACCTACCCTAACAGCCTCGTTTGAATTTAATCACCTCTATAAGGGCCCTAACTCCAAATACAGTCACAGAGCGTAGCTACTGGGAGTTAGGGCTTCAAAATATGAATTTGGAGGGAGCACAGTTCAGCCCATAACTGATGGGGAAGCTGAAGTTCAAATAAATTAATTTTATTACCTAAGGATAATAACTTATAAATGGCTGAACTGAGATTCCAACTCAAGTATGTCTGTCCTCCAAGCCTCTTTCCACTCTACTGCATCACAGCCCAGCACATTACCCAATGTGTAGATAGGTGATTTAAAGCCCCAAATTTAATGCTCCAAAATTCTGAGCTTCTCTAACTCTACTCCCATTCATCAAGTGCTAATAAATCTTGTCCTTTGTCTACCAAGTAAGGATTCACTGTGATCTAATATGGCAAGCATGTTAAATAATTCTAGCATAGAGAGCAGGCATTATTTGTGTCCTTATCATTTTGGATCCAGGACAGATTTGTCTCTTAAAAAGTTTACTTCTTAATCAACTAGTTCTAGCATTTTCATGAAAGCATCATCAAGTTCATTTTAATTTTTAAAATGTGTTATTGACATAGGGAGCCAGTGTCACCCAAAATCGTTTCCTTTCTTGTCATGAAAAATTAAAATTAAAGATGAATTTAGCAAGTTAGCTATATCAGCCTGTGATAGATTGTATTTGGGATGACCACAATAAGATCTTTCCATCTATACACTCTTTTCACAGTTTGAAGTGACCTCCAAGTCTAGGTCATAAGATGCAATGTAGATTCTTCCTGGTCCCCTTGGGAGGTTCACTCTGGAAACCCAACCAAGATACTGTGAGGAAGCCAAAAAGCCATGTGGAGAAGTCACACATATTCTAGCTGATAGGCTAAGTGAAGTTCCAGTTGAAAGTCAGCATCAATACCAGGCATGTGAGTGAGGAAACCTTTCAAATGACTCCAGTCCCACTCGCTGTCTTACTGAAACAGGATTCTTAAGGTATTATTTTATATAGCAATAGATAACTAGAAAAGATCTTAGTACCTGGAAATATGGTGCTATCATCACAAAATCCTAAAACATATGGCATTAGCCTTTGAACAGAGTAGCAGGCAGAAACTGGAAGAGTATTGAAAAACTATTAGTGAAAGTCTAAAGGGTCTCTAGAAGAATGTCGGTGAAAGTCTAAAAGGCCAAGTGTTAGGAGAAGCCTGGGGCATCTTGAGTAGGCTGTCAGTGGGAGTTTAAGGGAAAGTAAAGGAAATGTGGTGGGAAGTTGAAGGAAGGAGACTTTTGTAATATAGTAGAAGAATATCTGGGAACACTGCTGCCTGTAGTAACATGGAAAATAGTGCATGTACTTAATGGTGATATTACTAAGATTTCCAGGTAGAATATTGAAAGTGTCACCCAGCTTCTTCTTGCTATCTATTACAAAATGTGAGAGGACAGAGACAAGTGAAAGAATGAACTATTAAATATAAAGGAGGCAAGACTTTCTATGTTAAAAAAATAAAACTGTTTTTCATTCTCAGTCTCTCCAGACATCAGATGAAACTAAATTTAATAAATGGCTTCTGGGAAGAGTTCAAATCCTGAGCACTATCAGAAAGTATGTCTAAGGATGAATCCCAGGTGTGATTATAAAACCCTTTATCAAATCCTCAAAAAGGTCAAAGACAGTTCCTTGTAGAAACTTTCAGACAAGAAGGCCCAACATCTCAAGGGCATGCCTTTGAGGATCCTCCCCCACTAAACAGTGGGACTTCTGAGAATCTTAAGGGCATCACAGGGAGTCACACAGCAGCCTCACGACGAAGAGAAGAGAAGGGTTATCTCGAAGAGATTTGTGGATATGGATTTTGTCTAAGTGTGGGTTATAAATTAATAAACACAAATTCTACAATGTTTTTGAGAAAATTATTCTGGTGAAAGCACCTCTATCTTGGACTAAAAGAGACAGAGAGAATATAATATGTAAATCGCCCTTTGGGCCCCTAAGCTTTTATAGACAGAAAGAAGGCATAAGTTTTCTTATGTCAAAAGAAGGATCATTCAGAAGGAGGAGCCAAGATCCCAGAGAGTAGAACCAAGATCGACAGTGAACAGCTTGGTGCAATAGGACTGATGCCTAATCAAGAAGTTGGCAACCTCTACCTGGCTGGGTTTCAGGATTTCTGTGGACCAGTAACTGCTGTGCATGTTCGATTTTCCCTCTTTTTGAATTCAAGTGTCTATAGTAGTTATCCTACACTTGCGTATAGATAAGAGTTTCCATAGGATATTAAAAGAGCAAGAAAGAGTACCTAACCAAGTCTGAGGAAGAGGAAACAAAGGTCAGGCTTAATGAAGTTGGTGATCCATGAGCTAAGTTGTAAGGAAGAGAAGAGTTACCCAGATGATAGTCAGCAGGGAAGAAAGGAGCAAACCAAGGGCATTCTAGGCACAGAAGACAGCTGAACTAAAAGCAGAGAGGCAATAAATAATGTGATGAACGAGGAGAGCTGCAAATAGTTTGGTATTTCCAGGACACAAAGTACAAGGCAAGGGACAATGGATATTATGGCCCAGAGGTAGGCAGGATTGAGATGACAGAAGGCCTTTAGATCTATATATTCAAAATTCATTTGAGGATCCATTCACTATTTTTTTCCCTGTCTGTAAGTGGATTTATAGTTTTTCTTTTTTTCTCATCTTCAGTAATAATATATGTCAAATCATGAGCTAAATGTGGTATTTAATTAATGGTTTGTTGGAAGCCACATACATTAAAATAAATTTAAAAAATAACTATTAAATTAAAATGTTCTTCTGTGAACTCCTTAAAATGATACCACTTTGTATGCTTTGGGAATACTCATCTGGATAATGAGGAATCACTGAAGAACTTCGAGTAGTGGAGTGATGTGATTAAATTTGCATTATAGAGAACAATCCAGCAATAGCGCAGAAAATGGATTTGAGAAAGATGAGGCTGATGTCAAGGAGACCAGTTAGGGAACTCATATAGTTACCTAGGCAAGATATTATGAGGGTCTGAATTAGGACACCTAAGATAGGTGTTATTTCAAGTACTTGCCAGATACCAGGTAGGAGTCTAGGTACTAGAGATTCAACAGTTGATATGGCTGACAAAGTCCCTGCCCCCATAAAACTTATAGTCTAGTTGGTGGTGGGGGGGGGGTGGGTAGGGGTGGGAGGAGACAAACAATAAGCAAGAAAACGAAGGTAAGTAATCTCAAGTAAATAAATAAGAAGATGATGTATTAGAGAGTAACTGGCTGGAGGAGATAAGGGGCATTGAGGGGGAGACAGGGAGAGGACTGGAAAGTTTGCTTACTTTAAATCAGGGATCAGAGTTGGCCTTTCTGAGGGGGTGACATTTAAGCTGAGACCTCAATAATGAGAAGGAGCCAACCATGAGTAGGAGAGAGTGAAACCATTGGATTTTCAAAATATTTAGGAAATAAAGTCAGATAGGCTAAGACACTGATTGGTAAGAGAGAAGGAGGAGTCAAAGATTACCTAACTTTAAAGTTATACTATTTATCGGAATTCCATTGATCAATGTAACTGGGAATTTTTCCAAATTTTATATAGCTTTACCTTACTTTCACTACAATTCTCTATTAATCAACTTGGTTATCTGTCCCATGTTTGAATATTGAAGCTATCTTTTTTGAAAAATTTACTGTTCATCACCATTTGGTGTAATGCCAAAAATTCTCATCTGAAATGGCTCCATGTTTGTATATCATATGAAACATTGGCCCTTTTGGTTATTAAATCCACCGTGGTATCAACCATGTAAAATACACTTTTAAGATCATGAACAAAGCTTTTGAATTGGTGAGTTTAAATGAAAACTTTTTACCAAGAAAAACCTGCTCATTTTATCCCAAATAAATTAATAAAGTCCCCAAGGGTTTGTTTAATGTATTTTTATGCTAAATATATTCAATATCATGTTGGAGTGATAGCTTCCTTTAGCAGTGCTGGAGACTGCATACAAAAGCATTTAATTATGAATGTGGTAATTTGCTCAATTGATGACTCTCTTTTATCTGCAAACCATAGATAATTTTCCCTAAGTAAATGCAATCATGAAAATAATATTTAAAACAGGAAAATAAAAATGTATTTGCTTGATATAAACCAAACACTGCATAGTCAAAATTAACTGCCCTAGTGGCAAATAAATATCTCATAAATTGAAATTGCAAAAGTATCATCTGTTCATTTAGGAGCTATTTCTCAGATAAGAATAAGAGGATGTATTTTTGCAAATAACTTGGAGATTTTATTTTCAATTTGAAGCTGATTTTAAAGTAATATTAAAATTGTACTTGTATATTTTTAATACTTTTCAGCAAGCCGTTACATAACAAACAATGGCACCTGATGTTATGCACAATGAATTTATAATAAGTATAAATTTCATTCTCCTCCCTAGGCTAGATTTTATTCCAAAGACAGAATTTATTGTCTCAAAAGGAGTTCTCCATTGGAAAAGATAGTTAAAATAGAGAATATTTCAAATTTTCAACCTTTCTTTCTTTTTGTCTTGAATGAATCCATATCCTTGACTCTCAAAATTGTTGAAGTTTTTATTTCTAAATTTTTCTACTACCAAATCAGCTATAGCATAAAACTGGAAAGTGACTTTTTAAAAACTTAGAATAAAAAATAGAATTATACTTTTCTGTTACATTTCTCACTTTATACCACTACAAGCATGTGGGTCGTTTTATGACCATTATTTTTTTCTCCAACTCTTCAAGGGCACAAGTCAGGCAGTGAATACCAACTGGGGCCACAAGGGGCAAGGGGGTAAATTCTGTGTAATGGCCATCAGAGACGAGGCCAAGGTGGCACAGACACAGCAGCTAAACCAGTTGCATGCCTTAAACATGGATGGAAATGAAAATGAATCTGGTTTGACTTTCACTCAACCAAGATTCCCACTTCCACTTACAATAAAGTGGACAAGATCTACCTAGGGATAAACAACCATTTAACAACTCGTGCTTCCTTCCCCTTTTGCCAAAGCTCAAAACACTTACCTTATGGCTCTGCTCTGAATTCTAGCAGTGTTCAGAAAAACTAAGTTACTTTTGGTATGACTACTACCGAGATTGCTATCTATGGAGATTCTCTATCAATTGCCTTAAAATATACACCTTCTACTTCTTAAATGAAATATTTACATGGATGGGTTTCAAAAACAAGTCACGAGTTCTTTTCATATCCCTATACCTATTGTTCAAGTACATTAAACTATACTCTGTTAATAAATTTGGACTATAATATCAGGAATGTAGCTGGACTATGGTAGAAAGAGCTCCGACCTCAGAGTAAGAGAACCTAGGCTTGAGTCCCAGTGCTGCTGGTTACTTTGGTTAGATTACTTACACCCCCAAATATTACAGCTTACCTTTGTACCTTGTTTTCCACATTGCCCTCCATGTATTCTCCCAGCAAGCAAATGATAACTACTCAGTTTTTCCATTCCATCTGGTCTTTACTGTCTCTATATCTTTGATTAGGCTTGTTTCCTCTTCCTGCCATATCTACCACTCATTTCTACATATCTAAGTCCATCCACCAGAGCTCAAATCTTTTCTCAGAAACAGTTATTTCTTCTTCCTCTGAAGCCCACAAAACTTCCTTAACAGTACACGTGTTATAATGTGTCTGATTGTGTGTTTCCTGACTATAAATCTCCTCCACAAGATCGATCTAATTTGATTAATTTTTGTTACTCCAGTGTCTTGGTGTGATACATGTGTTTGTTCAAAGATTGAATGAGTAAACAAATGCACAAACAATCAAAGGAATCTTTATTTTCTTAATGGCAAAATGGGGGAAATAGTACCTACCTCATAGATTGTCGTGAATATTTCATTAGACATTTCATTAGACATTTTAAATGAATAGCCTCTGTAAGCAATAATGTGCTACAAAAATGTAAGATATGTTAATACTGTCCTATGAGAGAAATAAAGTAGAACTGACATTTTAATGTAGAGTCAAGAGAGAAAATAAATATTAGGAAAAAATTATTCCTCTGTGTAATGAGTCAGGCTTCAGTAAGTATCCCTTTGATCATGACTATGGGAGGGTGCATTGGATGGAAATTCATTGCTTGATTAATTGAAAGCAGCTCTTCTACCTCTAAATCCTTCATATCAAACTGGTCTGAATAGTAAGGGTTGACATTTGTCCTTGATAGTGATGTACATGTCTGAATGTTACCGATTTGAAGATGGAGTTCTCTATTTTAAATTTGCACCTGTGAAGCCACAGAGCTCCTCGTAGGTGCCCTCATACTGCCTATTTGTTTCAAACACTTTGATGATGTTTTACTTAAAGTGCTAGTGAAGTTTTGAATGAATCCATCAATGGTAATGGTAACAAAGGCAGGTTGGCAAGAGAGTTAATCAATACCCAGGTAAATTCTGAAGACTTTTTCAGGGGCTATTGGTCTGCAACCTAGCAAACATCAGCAACACCACATCTAGCATAATGGCTGGCATGCAACAGATCTTGCAATAAATACTTAGAATTAATGGGAGGTGGAAGTCAGGACTTGTGTCTTTTTTGAGGATTCCAGTCAGAATAAGAGAAAATAAGCAAAAGATCAAAATTACAATAGATTAATGTGTTTCTCTCTATTAGCTGCTAACCACATGACTCTGAACTTAGTAGTGGTATAAAAAATAAATAATAAAACAACCCACTGTGTGGTAAATGATGAGATATGAAGAAGCCGTCTGAAAATGTAGTACTCTTTACTTTGCCCATGCCATTTGATTATTCTCTAGGCAAGGAAACTGGTATACCATAACCAGTAAGAGCACAGACTCTAAAGTCAGGTAGACCAGATAGACTGCCTGAAAACTGGCAGTTTACTGACTAGTTGTATAAGTTGAACAAGTTATTTAACTTCTCTAGGTTTGCCTCTCATCTGTAAAGTGAAAATAAAAATAGCACAGATCTTGTGAGGTTGTTATAAAGCTTAAATAAGGTAATGGATAGGAAGCACTTATGCTTGGTTCATAATAAAGATCCAATAAATGTTCCCCATCATTTTCTGCATATCAAGGACCCTTACAAAGTAGATACTCCACCCATTCCTCTCACAAAGATTATTTAAACCATCTAAGCCTTAGTTTCCTTATCTGTAAAATGGGAATAATAAAACCCACATAGGAAAAATGTTTTGGGAATTAAATGATACATTTGAAAGAGCACTATAGAATTTATGAAAAAGTGAAGTATTAAGAGGGATACGGGGGATTTGTTGGAAAAGCAGGAGCTTGAATACATTTCTCTGGCTTACTTCATTCTGTATCCCCTCAGAAATGACCAATGGATATAAAAATTAGGAGGAATAATGTCGGTGTTGCAATCCAATGTACACATCAGGATAGATGCGGAGAGGGCTGATGGCCACTCTGAGTTTATTATAACCAGCGTTTCAATATATACATAGCTTACAGCTGTTGAACATACACAGGTGTTCTGGATGAAGTAATTAGTGATGCCAAGAATTCTTAGTGATTTCTCAAGGAGCCCTCCCTTGGCCTCTGTTTTGATATTATCATGTTATTGCTGTGCTCCTATATTTTTATCTTGGAGCAGGCAAGGTCTCTTAGGCAATGGTCCCTCCTGCTCCCGATATCGATATCATTTCTCCATCTGTGTCCCCGGGCGGCCGCCGCCTGGCTTAGGTTGCTCCCCCGGAGGTCTTACCCATCATTGGCTAACCGGCCTTCTCACCTCCAGGTCACAGTTTGTTGGCAAGCCTTTTCCAGTGATTATTAACCCTTCCTGTGTCAGGGGCGGCTACAAATAAAACTATATCAGAATGGGAAATTAATAATGGGTGACATCTACTTGCCAGTAATTCAAGAGTCTCTGTAAGATAGAAGGCAAAGTGAGTAAGATTGAAGACGTACAAGATAAATGATTCCCCATATGTAGAGAAGCAACTTCCTAAGCTGATAAATGGAGAAGACTTAGAAAGTTAAGGGCAGGAATCAAAAACATACATGGGGCAACAAGGAGGTATCATTGGATCCTACCAAGTGCCACTGGGAAGCATACCAACTGCCAAAAATCAGCAAGCAAGGATCAGATGACAGGCTCACTCTTCACTTACACTTAGGGGAGACATTGTCACAGTTGATTCCTAATGAGGACAACTGTGACAGGTAAAGAATGAGGACACTGTCCCAGTTAACTCCTGACTGCTCACCTCAAATACAGAAAAGAAACATTGGAACAGAGTGAAAATTCCCTCATGTGACTGCTGTTAATTATGATCCTTTCCTGATTTTGTGATCAGTAGACCAGTGGTTCTCAATTCTTAGTATGCATCAGAATCATGTGGAGAGTTTGTTAAAACATGGATTGCAAGGCCCCACCCTGAGATGTTCTAGAGCAGAGCCTGAGAATTTGCATTTCTAAGTTACCAGGAGATGCTCATGCTGCTGGTGTGGGAAATACACTTTGAAAACCAGTGCTCTAGACCTGCTCTGCCCTTTACGATAGCCACTACCACACATAACTATTTAAAATAGTGTAAATTAATAAAATGAAATGAAATTGAAAATTCACTTCTTGATTTGCAACAGCTATATTTCAAATGTGTAATAGCCATATGTGGCTAGTAGCTACAATATTGGCTGGCACAGATATAGAACATTTCTGTCACCATGGGAAATGCCATTGGACAGCCCTGCTCTAGATTAAAAGGTAAAACTTCAGTGAACAGGGCCACCACCATGCACAACTGCAGGAGGCACATTTGTGCTATGAGAATAGAGACCTCTGCAATTGTGCACACCTGGCAGTTTATCTAAGCTTTTTCATTCTCTATGCCTATGGATCCTGAAGAAGGAGAGAAGGATTTCCTCAGTCTCTGACAGAAGTCATCTCAGTTCTCTAGAATGGACAAGCCAAGACCTTCCTCTGCAAAAGTAGGCAATAAAAATGATTAGATAGATTAAATGATACCTCAAAAAAGGAGCTTGTTCTGGAGAATCAAAACAATGCTATCATATGAAATAAAATTACTTTTAATAAAAAGAAGTTATCCAAACTACTAATGTCAAAATGGAGCTCAAGAGTATTCAGCAGATTAATGCTGTGTGAAACCAGAAGGAGCAGTTATGAAAAGTCAAAATTATAAAACCATAAAGGCTTCAATTGAATAATATTCATGTGAAATTCAAAACTATAATGGGGGTAAAAGTATATGAATCATGAGAAACTCAAGTCAATGAAGCAGAAGAGTACCTCAAGACATTCAATAGGCAGAAGACATATATAGAGAAAGAAAAATTATAGAAGAAAAGACAAAATATAGAGGAAAAACCCAAGAGATCCAATATGCACATGAATAGGAATTTCAGAAGTAAGAGCATAACAATAAAAAAAAAAAGCATCAATAAAAGAGAAAATAGAAGAAAACTTTCCTGAACTAAAGAAAGTCTTGAATAATAAATCACAGAAGATTTACTGAATATAGGCAAAATTTCTGAAAGAAGCAAAATTTTACTGGGAAATTTTGAAATTTCATAATGTCAAGGATAAGGAAAAAGTCCTATAATATTCTAGATAGACATTACCAAAACCTACAAAGGAATAGAACTTAATCTGGTATCAGACACTCTTCAACTCTAAGCACCCAGAAGACAAAGTGGAAGAGTCTATAGAATTTTTTAAAAAATGGGTTAGGACTCTAGATTCAAAAATTATGTGCCCAGGCAAGGTGTGCAAGATCACAGGAAGTAAGTCATTTTCAGATATGTATTTTAGAAAACAACCTACCGTTTTGAAATAATTGCTCAAAGATATACTTCAGTTGATTAAGGAATGAATAATAATAAAAATCTCAAAAATGGGCAAGGAAAATATCAGTATTAAAGATTCTGGAAACTTCTAAGACACAGAATATATTTTCAAATAATTATTCTCAATATGGTTTTAAAACAATATAAATGTTAAAAGTTTTCAAAGGAGATGATATAAAATATAAAATAATATAATATAGACACTTTATCTAAAAACCAAAATTATCTTAATATAAATTGGGAAGTGGGGGAGTTGGGGAAGTGAGATAAGTATTCTAGTTTTCTCACTTTAGGAATACAAAATGGTTTGGTCAAGAGCATAAATATCTTGTTCATATGCTGCTCCAACAATTAGTGTGTAACCTTGGGGAGTTACTTAACATTCTAAGCATTAGGCTCTTTACATATAAAATAGGACCATAATACCCCAGAGTTGTGTGAGAATGAAATCAGATAGTGCACGTAAAGTACTTAGCACTTATAAGCACTCAGTAAATATTAGCTGTTAACTTATAAAGTGAGAAATCAAAAGATACTCTTGATAAGCAGAGGAAATAGATCTGAAGCTGTTTGTAACATAAAAGTAATGACTGAAAGAACACACACACATGCACCCTCCAAATCATTGTAAAAGACCAAATGTACCCTATAAAGAAGCAAGATCAAATACTATGTTAGTTATTTGAATATTTCAAGGATTAATACTATAGAGCCATTAAAATAAACATGTGCTCATTGTTTAGATGATATTTAATATTTTTAAAAAGCATTACAAAAAAATACACAAAGTGATCACTGTTTTTGTTGGGGGAAATATATGTGCATAGAAAAAAAGACAAAAAATATATACATATACATAACTGTTAATAGTAATCATTGCTAGGTGTTGGAATTATGGATGTCTTTTTCTTTTCACTTTTCTCTATTTCCACTAATAGCTATAATGAACACATATATATTTTTATAAACAGAAAAAAGATTACTTTATTTTTAAATACCTTTATTATTAACCACTCAACATGTAGGTGAATATCACTCTAGAATTTTTCTTCACATGCAAATGTGTATATATTTCATTCATTCATTTGTTCATTCTTTCAAAGAATATTTATTGATTATATACTATATTCCAGGCTTTGTTTTAATCTCTGGATATAGCAGTAAAAAAAAAAAAAAAAAAAGAACAAAATCCCTGCCCTCCTGGAGCTTAGTTGGAGGAGAGCAGCATAAATAAGTAAAATATGTATTTTTAATAATTGATAGGTGGCTTGGAGAAAATATAAAACAGGAGAGGGAATAAGGATTAGGTAGCATGATCTGTGGAGGCCTCATTAAGAAGGCAATGAAGTAAGGCCTCACTAGTAATATACACTTGAAGAGGGTGTTAGAGGGGCCATGTGGCTTCCTAAGGGAAGACAGTCCCAGGCAGAGGGAACTACAAGTACAAAGGTAGTGTCACAAGAATGCCTAATGTGTTGGAGGAATAGCAAAGAAGCAAGATGGCTAGCTGTAAGTGAACAAAAAGGAGAGTACTGGGAGCTTATGTTACAGAACTGGGATGGAATGTCACAGAGCTGAGATCACATATGGCCTCATAGTCTATTGTAAGGATTTTGGCTTTTACTACTCAGAGTGAATTGAGTGGAGAGTTTTGAGCAGAGGGCTGACATAATCTGGCTTGATTTTACTAGGATTACTCTGGCTTCCGTGTTGAGAATTCCTTGAAGTAGTGCAAGGGTGGAAGGTGGGAAACCAGTTAGGAGACTATTGCAATAATCCAGGGCAAAAGTGATGGATGAGAAATACACAGGTTACAGGTATATTTTAAAGGTAGAGCCATCATAGTCACTGCATGATTGGGTATGGGATGTGAGAAAAATTGAGGCCTCAGAATGACTCTCAGGCACCTGGATACACAAGTCTGGAGTTCAGGGGAGAAGTCGGGTTGAAAATAGAAATGTGGGAGTACCATTTTTTAGGTGATACTTTAAGGCCCAAGACTCAATGAGACTAGCAAGGGAATAAATGTAAAAGGAGAAGGGAAGAGGTCCAACTACACTGTGCCTTGGGGCGCTTCAATGCTTAGACATGAGGAAAAGGGCAGGAATGAACAAAGAAGAATGAGAAGGAAGTAGGGTGAAAACCAGAAGAGTGTGGTAGCTTGGGAGCTAAATGAAAATGTTTCATACACAAGAGGTGGTAATCTGTATTAACTGTATAGCTAGCAGATCAAGTAGGATGAGGATTAAGGAATGTTCATTTTAGCAATGGGGAGAGTTTGCTGATGTTGATAAGAGACTCTTCAGTGGAGGAATATGGAACAAAAGCCTATTCTGGAGTTGATTTAAGAGGCTGGAGGATGAGAAAGATGAGAACAGGCTCTTCTTCTGCAGAGCTGGAACGCTGCTTTCGATATTTACTTACTTTCAGTTAATATTTCTCTTTCTGTGTTAAGGTGGTGGAAATTACAATTTGATTGCATTTCATTTTTTCCTCTTCGTGGAAAATTACATGGTGCGCCCAACCTGAAAAATGATGTGAGGTATTTTGCTAAATGAATATGCCATTTACCAACACTTCGGCTAAAGTGGATCTCTCCATCTTCCATAACCATGAGAGACCCAAACACATAGACTCTTTGCTTAGTCTACCTGACTGCTATTTTTGCGGTCTTCTTTAATCAGTTGAGGGGTCATGTGAAAGATAGCATTAAATGACCAATTTTCTAGGCCATTTTACATACATTTAAGGTACATCTAGTTCTTCTGTTTGGATCACATGGAAACATTAGCAGAGTTGAGCAGTACTATAGTCTTCATCCCATCGTTGCCATGGCTATAGCACCAAACTCTTATAGAGGATTTTTATTTTACATGAAATATTTCTTACCATAGCAACAGCAGTGTTGATTTAAAACATAACTTGCTAGAAATAATTTATCTTTAACGTTTCTGTATATTTTTTATGGTGTGTCTTGTTAATAGGATCACACTTTTGATGACTCTCCTGCTCTTTTGAAATGAGATGTCTCTTGGGATGCATGTGAGAAAAATCTAGGCTGCTCGTTGCTTACAGGAATAGAAAACTCACAGGATACATTTGAATACATTACATTCTCAGAGCTTTTATTGAGGATCTTTGGGTGACTTTGAGTTCAAATTCAGGATAGATCTTTTGAAAATTGAATGAGAGTGATTATTCATTTTAGAGTAATTAAAAATAATTTCCATCCTTTTCATATTGCAAAATTACTTTATTTTTTATCTAAAGATTACAGATCTACTTTTTTGTTTGTTTCATTTGTCCAGAGCAGTTCTTCATTTCACTTTCATAACCAGTTGGTAGAGTAAAAAAACAGAATGCATTTTTAAAGTAAATTAAAACCAAGGACCAACATACTGGAAAGCAATAGACTTGAGTTAAAGGAGTTCTCTCCTTTCTTCCCCCAGTACAGTCTCTTCTGTTCTGGAAAATACATGGCTACAGTGACTGCAGTATTACAAAGAAATACATTTTGGTAAGAGAGAAACAAAACCTCTTGGTTCCAAATGTAGTTATTCACTATAGGCCATTTATTCATCTGGCTCTAGGCATGGGAATTACTCCTAGCACAGAACTCCCTTTGAAATCCCTGACTCCCTAGGGGGTCAGAAATAGATGAGAAACTGCCCCTATGAACTTGGTTTATACATGGGAAACAAAGAAGTTAGTGGTTGAGGGTAACAGAGGAAAGGCGTGTGGGAAGGGTGAATGCAGCTAGCTTCCTTTGCTTGCAACAGGAGCTTCTTTCAATGCAAAGCGGGTGCCAAGACAGATCAGGCACTCTACCAAAAAGATACAATAATTTAGTAATACGGTCTGCCCAGGCAACTTAGCAGCTGGAAACGAGGGAGCCTTGGGATTTGCTATAAATGGTGGGGAAATTGGCTGATAACTTCTCTCCTATATTGAGCAAAGGGAGCAAGAGAAAAGATTATAAATGTTTGAAGTCAGAGCCAAACAGCATGGTCTGTTCCGATCCAGGAGCTGCCAGAACTCCAGCATTCTTTGGCTTCTGCATTAAATGCTGAATTTAGAAGAGTGTGGGGCTAAAAGGCCAGGAAACAACAGACATTACCTGGATGCATTTTCAGAAAGGCAGCTGCTGATCTTAAGTTGTTTAGAGGAAGGATTTTATTACATGCTGTATCTGATGTCATATAGCATCTAAGCATAGCAAGGACTTTTGGGCTAATTGTGCCATCAGAATAAATACCCCCAAATCACTGCTGATATCTGAAAAGGAATCCTCTTGATGGTTTTCAAACTCTGGTAATACTCAGATAGGACACCACAATGGACAGCACATTGTACTGATGCCATAGGAAATTCTGGGGTAAGCCATAAGCACAAAGCTTTGGAATAGAATGGAAAAAGGCAGGCTTTGGATCAGCCAGATTTGTATCCTATACTGGTTGCTTCATTTACTAGCTATATGATTCCTCATTAAAGGTCATAATAATACCTACTTCGGAGACTTATGTGAGGATTAAATGAGATATACTGACCTTAAAAATAGAAGGCACACAAAAAATGTTGGTTCCCCTTACCTAGTATTGAATCTTAGCCTTTGTAATTTTGAAATAAATTCCTTTCCAAGGAATTTTTATTTATTTAAATTAATTTCAAATATCTTTGTAAACTTCGATTTTTGACCTTGGAGAATTAAGGGAATATAAATTCTATATAGTTGCCTCCATGCTTCATTATTATTTGTTTGACTCACACTTCTGTCTCAATGTATAGCTGAGCTGGAAAGACATTCTTAATATTTAGATATAAGCGAACATACTAGACAGAGCACATGAGCTCCACGACTAGGAAAATGAGGCAGATAAATAAACTTCAATAAGGTTCATATAATTTGCATTATAAATGAACAAAAAATAGATAACATCTCTCCCAATTATTTCTGATAAGACCCAACACCCCTTTAAAAGCTCATTGAGACGTGTTGACAGCATACGTTATCAAAATTTAGCTCCTTGTTCTCTTTAGTTGATCTAGGATTTAAATGCAAAACACACTCTGATTATTATGCATGATTACCTTTTTTACTGAATATCATAGATTAGTTGGAACACTTTAAAAATCCCCAAACTCCATGAACTTCTTTTGTGTTCTTTATAAATACAGATTTTAGGGGGATTCTTATTAAAAAAGGATTTGCTTTATTTGAGTCCATAATTGTAGTAGCTTATTCATTTATCTAATACTCAGGATAATTTGTTGATTTATATATTGCATCATATATTACAAAGTACCAACATGCATGGAAAGGCAGTTTATTATTAACTCTGCCTATTCAATAGTGTAAAATCATTTAAAGAGTCACATTAAAAACTTTCAAGTCCCAATAAACCAGGGTTTTTTTAAAGCTGAAATCTTTATGAATGTATATTTTTACAATAAAAATATTTTGCTACAAAGTGCTATAGCAGACTAAGTGCTCTGAGAGAACTTTCTGCAGCAGACCACAGATATTCTGAATAGGCATGTTCTTTGAGACATAGCCAGCTGTAACAACATTTGCTCTCCAAAAAAGAATTTTCTAAGACAAGAGAGTCCATGTTGTTCTGAGCACAGATGTCACCAACAGCACTGCTATTTGGACACTGTATCCTGTTCAGGGATAAGGTTGGAAGGCTGAGTTAAGACTATTCAGGGAACTGAGGGCAAATATAAATCCTCTCTGGAGGAAACCTTCTCTCATCAGATTGACAAAAGTCCATAGATTAAGATCAAGTAATGAAGTAACAGTAAATGATTTCTAGGCACCTTGAAAAGCAAACCACTCTGAGTAGGTGTCAGCAAAAATAACAAACACATATTTAGTCCCAAGGACTGTAGAGTTTGTTATTGGAAATAGAAAATAAAAGTTATATAAATATATAAAATGTTTAAAGAAATAAAATGCCCAATCATGAAGATGAGCAAAAATAAGGACTATCAGTAAATAACAGGCAAATTTGAAAAATAAATGGCATCTCTAAATGTGAAAAATATAACACTTGAAATTATTTTTAAAATTCTAAATTAACAGATAAACAGCAGATTAGGCAGAGATGAAGAGAGAATTGGTGAATTAGAAAATTTGAAGAAATTATCCAAAGTGTAGCACAGAGAGCCAAAGAGGCAAAAAATATGGAAGACATGAAGAGGTATGAAGGATAGAATAAGAAGGTTAACAGACATCTAATCAGAGACTCAGGATGAAATAATTAAGAATATATAAGAGAGGGAATTTTTTTTTTTAAAGATTTTATTTTTTTCCATTTTCTCCCCAAAGCCCCCCGCTACACAGCTGTATATTCTCAGTTGTGGGTCCTTCTAGTTGTGGCATGCGGGATGCCGCCTCAGCGTGGTTCTAGTTGTGGCATGTGGGACGCCGCCTCAGCGTGGTTTGATGAGCAGTGCCATGTCCGCGCCCAGGATTCGAACTGACGAAGCACTGGGCCGCCTGCAGCGGAGCGTGCGAACTTAACCACTCGGCCACGGGGCCAGCCCCAGGAGAGGAAATTTTTTAATGGATAATGGCTAGATTTTTTCCATAACTGATAAAAACATGAATTCATAGGTACAGGAAACACACTGTATTCCTGGAAACAAAAAGAGATAAATAAAGGATATATAAATAGAAATATATCCTGAGACCCATTATTGTGAAACTGGAAAATATAGAGGAGATTTTCAAAGCAGGTGGACAAATGGTGGATCACCTACAACAAAAACACAGGTGTAATAATAGCCAACTTATCAAGGAAATGATAGAAGCCAAAAAGAGTAAATAACAACATTAAAGTGTGAGAAAAAAGAAACATCAACCTAAAATTGTGAACTTAGGAAGACGCTACTTTTGTTAAATGAAAGTAAAATATAAAGACACTCATAGTTGAAAAACTAAAAGCATTTACCATCAAGAGACTTTTTCCTAAACAAAAATCTCAAGGATTACTCCAAGAAGGAAAATGATCTCAGGCCATTTTGAGGAAGGAATAGGGAATAAATAAAATGGTAAACACATGTGCAAATTGAGATAAAAATAGTCTGAATAAAATAATAACACCTGATTTAGAAAGCTAACAAACAGAATGAAAACACTGACAACAGTATTTATTAGAAACAGAGTAATTGAATTTCTAAGTGATCCAAAATCTTAAAGTTGTTCAGGAAGGGGGTGGATATGGTATTGTTCAACTTTAGACTTTGTTAAATTAAAAATGTATGGTAGGGGCCAGCCCAGTGGCACAGCAGTTAAGTTCACATGCTCTGCTTCAGCAGCCTGGGGTTTGCCGGTTTGGATCCCGGATGAGGACTTACACACCACTTGTCAAGCCATGCTGTGGCAGGTGTCCCACATAGAAAGTAGAGGAAGATGGGCACGGATGTTAGCTCAGGGCCAGTATTCCTCAGCAAAAAGAGGAAGATTGGCAGCAGATGTTAGCTCAGGGATAATCTTCCTCAAAAAAAATCTGTGGTAAAATTTTGAGTGCCTAAAAAATAAAAATAAATTATATAAATTTCAAGCCATAGAGAAAAAAAATGGAATAAGAAAAAAAGAACAAAAGAGGAAATAGAGGCAAAAAAGAATACGAAAGATAAATAGCTATCAAACAATAAAATAGTAGAACCAAGTCTAAACGTGTAAATCATCAAAATAAACATAAATTAGCTAAACTCACCAGTTAAAAGGAATGGATTATTAGATGATAGGAAAACAGAATTCAGCTTTATACTCTGTAAAACAGACACATCTATAGCTAAGGGCAAACCCACAACCAGAGCAAGGTAAAGATGAAAGAAATTATACTTGAGAAATATTAGCTGAGAGAAAGCTTGAGTAGCTATATAAGGGTCAAGTTAAAGAGACTTTAACACTGAAGGCATTACCAGAATATAGAGAGTTGCTACAAAATGATACAGCGTTCAATTCACCAGGAAAATATAAAAATTCTAAAACATGGATGTACTTAAAAATCATACATATATATGATATACATCATATAATATAAGATGCATGTGTTTAATAGAACTACAAGGAAAAAAATTGTTAAGTCCACTAAAACTGGAAGATTTCAATATACCTCTCTCAATTAATGGAATATTTTAACAGCTCAATTAATAAACTTAATCTAATAAAATACACAGAGCTTTGTACCCAACAATTAGAGAATACATGTTATTCTCATGAAACATTGATAAAAATTTATCTTGACTTGGCTTTAAGCAGGTTTCAACATATGTCAAAGACTCAGATTCATATATACCACATTTTCTGACAATTCAATTGTTAAATTCAAAATTCCCATATATATCCCCATAAATTTGTGATTTTAAGTACACACTTCTAAATAACTCATGAGAGATGAGTTAGGGGACACCGTAATTCTAACTTTAAAATGTTTAGAATTAAACAAAAATGTAAATATGAAATCTCAAACCTGGTGAAAGTAGCATAAGTGGAACTTAGAAATTTTAAATCCTTATGTTAGAAAAGAAAAAATGCTGAAGACTGAGTTAAATGCAAATTTAAGAAATTTTAAAAGAAATGATAGAAGAAACCCAGCAAAGTAGAAGAAAGGAAATGGTAAAAAACAGAAATGAATGAAATAGAAAACTAATATGCAAAGTCAGAAGCAAATATTTTGTAACAATTAAAAATGGATGTACTTTCTAGTAAAAATACTAATAACAAAAGGAAATTGAACAACTAAACAAATTAGGAATGAGATGGGCTATAACTACACATATATAAAAAGATTCAAAATATAAGAAGAAAACATTATGAACAACTTTGCGCCAACAAATTTTAGTACTGAGAGAAGTGGACAAATCCTGGATAATTATAACTTACCAAAACTTCAAAAAGATATAGAAACCCCAAATAGTCCTACATCTATTCGAGAAATTGAATGAATAATTAAAAATATTCCCACAAAGACTGTTGAGTCTAGATGATTTTAAAGGTGAGTTAAATATAGCTTTTAAGAAGCAGATCATTCCAATCTCAAGCAAACTCTTCTAGAGAATTGAATAAGTGGGAGTTTTCCACAAGTAGTTCTATGAGACTAGTAATCTTCTTATCAAAACTAGACAGTGAGCATAAGAAAAGAAAGACTAAAGACCTGTTTCACTTATGAACATAGATGCAAAACTCCTAAAGCAAAGTGCTAGCAAATCAAATCTAGCAGCATATCAAAAGGAAAATTCATTATGACCAACTCACCCCATTAATATCTAGTTTTCTTAATATGAGAAAATATGTCATTCACACTAACAGATAAAAGAAGAAAAACTACATAATCAACTCAGAGGTGAAGAAAAACGTTTGATGTAAACTCAACATTCAATCATAATTTTCAATTATAAAATTCTCAGCAACATTGGAATAGAAGAGAATATACTTAGCTTAATAAATGGTGTCAATCCAAAAATTAGAGCAAACATGATTTTTAAATGGGAAACATTGAAAGTATTCTGTGGTAGTGTGATTACTGTTCTCAATTCTTCATTCCCTCTTCTTCCATGTTATAGCATAATGCATTAGAATAGGTGGCATTTACATCCTCACTCCATTTACTTTAGGTTTAGACACATGACTTCGTTCTGTCAAAAGATGTGAGAAGGGACAGTGTACCAGTTTCTACATTGAGCCCTAAAGAGGCATCACATATTTCTACTGTAGGGAGATACATCATGTAGTTTCTGAACAACTCCACTGTACACTCATGAGACAATGAGTGAAAAAGGCAGATAATGTCTTAGTATTAGTCTGAAAATTGTTTTGACCTCATGGAAGCCCTGAAACAATCTCAGGGACCCCAAGCATCCCTGAACTACACTTTGAGAACTACCACCTTAGTGCACATTTCCTACAAGCAAGTAGATTCTTACACAATCACAATGCAACCAAATCAGGAAATTGACATTAATATACTGCTACTATCTATTCCTCAGGCCCCACTCAAGTTTTGCTAGTTTCCTCAATACTAATTTTTATGATAAAAGAATCTAGTTTGGATCACTTATTGCATTTAGTTGTAATGTCTCTTTAGTCTCCTTGATCTGGATCTTGACACTTTTAAAGATTACAGGACAGTTATTTTGTAGAACGCCCCACAAATTAAGTTTATCTGATATTTCTACATGAGTAGATTTAGATGTACATCTTTGTCAGGGAATCCAGAAGCAATTCTGTGTTTTTCTTACTGCATCCTCTCAGGTGGGATGTGATTGTGATTTGCTCTATTACTGATGATGTTCACCATGATCATTTATTTGAATTAAGGTGATGCCTCCCAGATTTCTTCCCCATAGAGTTGCTCTTTTTCTTTTTGTAATTAATAAGTATTTAAGGAGGTGATTTAAAATTATTTAAATTTTCCATTCCTAACCACACTTTTAAATCATTCATTTATGTTTTCATGGACTCACGTTTTCCTATTTTATTCAATTTGTTGTAATCCATTAACTGTCATTATTTATTGTTTCTAAAATTGTCCTCAGTTTAACAAGCAGAGCCCATTCAGGCTGGCTTCTCTATCCTCTTGACATGCCTCATCATTCTCTGAGTATTTCTTTGCTTTCTGGCACAAGGTATTCCATACTCATTTGCACTTTCCCTGCACTGGCCCCAATTATGAGTCATTTCTCAATGGATCCCTCTTTTCTTAGTGGAAAATACATTTAGAAGCCAAAATCTTGGCTTTATTTATTGCTATTAGGATGCCAATTTCCAAGGCTCTCTTGTATAGAGTTAGGTAATATGTGTAAAGACATACATACATGAATATATATTTACATCTAAATCTATGTATCTCCATTTCTATCTCGAAAACATTGGTATCTCCAATTCCAATCCAACATCACAAGGTTCACTCTGGTTTTCTCTCTCCTCATATTCATAATCCCTCCTTAAACAGTGAGAAATCTGGTTCCCATTATCCTTAATGCAGTTGCTCATTTGATCAGCCCCTCTGTAAGTAACAAATCTCTCATATCCACCTCCTCCCTAGTCAGACATCTTTCTCACCCTAAGATTTAATTCACCATGCCAGTTTATCTCTCTGTGTAAGCACCCAGCTCACCCTTCTGGGCCTCTGCACCTTATAGCAGGCTGTCTCCACACATAGACACCTTCCCTTCACTGATTGGTCTTTGACATCCCATGCCAAGCCACCCCATGCATGAACACTTTCCTCTTCCGAACACAGACAACTTCCTCACCCTGTTTGGGTTTTACACCCCTTGTTAGGCTGCCCTTCTGCAGGGATATCCTCCTTTCTTTGCTCAGAGTCTGGCTCCTTCTGCTAGGCTGCTCCTCCTGCATGGATGCCCTCCTTACCCCACCTGGGCTCTGACTCTCCATATGGGACAACTTCTCATTTGGACACCCTCCTTACCCTGCTTGAGCCCCAATATACAATCCTGGGTTGCCCCCAAACAAGAACACTACCATTACCCTGCTTGGGCTCTGATACCCAACTCTGGGCCACAGCAAAGCCCTCTCTCCACTGAAGGTATGGATACCATCTCACTCTTCTCCCTCTAATGACTTTAAGATTGAGCTAATGACTTTAGCTCATGGAGTGAAAGGGTCGGGAGAAAGAGAAGGACCAGCTCTCTCATGTCTGAGCTCCTCTACTTATGGTTTAGGTTGTTTGTTCAGAACTTTCATCCTTTTCTTAATTTCTTTTAAATAATTTTGAATTTTAGGTTACAATTTTCAAATTTCTTGGGGCCTCATTTTTCGGTTTGTCTTCATTAGCTGTTAAATGTTTGTTTTCATCTCTTTTTCTTGGAATGTCTTTAAATGGGGTTCCGTCAAAATCCTTTTTTATTTCCCATGTTTAATGAGAAGAGGTGTCCTGGACTATTCAGAAGAGGTTCCCATGTGAGAGCAGGCATGAGCCACAGTAGCTTTCCCCACTTTACAGCTAAAGGACTTTTTCCTTTGTTGTTACTGTGAAGTATTAAGAAGTACTGTACTTCTCTGCTTGATTCAGAGAGACTTGCTGCCATTACCTTGGTATTCTCCAGAGTTCCAAGCACCTTGCCTTCCAAAGTACAGGCATACCTTGGAGATATTGTAGATTCAGTTCTAGACCACCTCAATAGTGTGAATATTGCAGTAAAGCAAAGCATGAATTTTTTGGTTTGCCAGTGCATATAAAAGTTATATTTACAAAATAGCATACTCTATTAAGTGTGCAATAGCATTACGTCTAAAAAAAAATGTACATACATTGATTAAAAAATACTCCATTGCTAAGAAATGCCAAACATCCTCTGAGCCTTCAGTGAGTCATCATCTTTTTGCTGGTGGAGGGTCTTGATGTTGATGGCTGCTGACTGACCAACGTGTTGTTTGCTGAAGCTTGGGGTGGCGGTGAAAATAAGACAATTATGAAGTCTGCCACATTGATTGACTCTTTCTTTCACAAATTATTTCTCTGTAGCACGCAATGCTGTTTGATAGCATTTTACCCACAATAGAACTGCTTTCAAAATTAGAGTCAGTCCTTTCAAACCCTACCACTGCTTTATCAACTAGGTTTATGTAATATCTTAAACCCCCTGTTGTCATTTCAACAGTCTTTATAGCATCTTCACCAGGATTAGTTTCCATCCTAAGAAACCACTTTCTTTCCTCATTCATTAGAAGCAATTCCTCATCTGTTGAAGTTTTATCATGAGATTGCAGCAATTCAGTCACATCTTCATGCTTCACTTCTATTTCTAGTTCTCTTGCTGTTTCTACTACATCTGCAGTTACTTCCCCCACTGAAGTCTTGCACCCCTCAAAGTCATCCGTGAGGATTGGAATCAACTTCTTCCAAACTCCTGTTAATGTTGATATTTTGACCTCTTCCTATGAATCACAAATGTTCTTAATGACATCTTAAGAATGGTAAATCCTTTCTAGAAGGTTTTCAGTTTACTTTTCCCACATCTATCAAAGGAATCACTATCTATGGCAGCTAAAGGCTTACAAAATGTATTTCTTAAATAATGAGACTTGAAAGTTGAAATTACTTCTTGATCCATGGGCTGCAGAATGGATGTTGTGTTGGCAGACATGAAAACAATATTAATCTCGTACATCTCCATCAGAGCTCTTGGGTGACCAGGTGCATTGTCCATGATCAGTAAAATTTTGAAAGAAATGTTTTTTTCTGAGCAGTAGGTCTCAACAGCGGGCTTAAAATAGTCAGTAAACCATATTGTAAAACAGATGTGCTATCATCCAGGCTTTGTTGTTTCATTCATAGAGCAAGGCAGAGTAGATTTAGCAGAATTCTTAAGGGCCCTAGGATTTTTGTAACAGTAAATGAGCATTGGCTTCAACTTAAAGTCACCAGCTGTGTTATCCCCTAACAAGAAAGTCAACCTGTCCTTTGAAGCTTTGAAGCCAGGCATTGACTTCTCTATAGCTATGAAAGTTCTATATGGCATCTTCTTCCAATATAAAGCTGTTTTGTATACACTGAAAATCTGTTGTTTACTGTAGCCACCTTCATTAATTTTCTTAGCTGGATCTTCTGTATAACTTGCTGCAGCTTCTTGCTGCCTCACCTTGCACTTTTATGTTATAGAGATTGCTTCTTTCCTTAAACCTCATGAACCAACCTCTGCTAGCTTCAAACTTTTCTTCTGCAGCTTCCTCACCTCTCTCAGCCTTCATAAAATTCTTTGAAGAGAGTTAAGTCTTGTTCTGGATTAGGTTTAGGCTTAAGGGAACATTGCGGCTGGTTTGATCTCCTATCCAGACCACTACAATTTTCTCCATATCAGCAATAAGCCTGTTTTACTTTCCTATCATTTGCATGTTCACTGAAATAGCACTTTCAATTTCCTTCAAAAACTTTTCCTTTGCACTCACAACTTGGCTAGCTGTTTGGTGCAAGAGGCCTAGGTTTCGGCCTGTCTCAGCTTTCATACCTTCCTCACTAAGCTTATTTCTAGCTTTTGATTTAAAGTGAGAAATGTGTAACTCTTTCTTTCATTCGAACACTTAGAGTCCATTGTAGGGTTACTAATTGGCCTAATTTTAATATTGTTGTGTCTTAGGGAATAGGGAGGCTCAAGAAGAAGCAGAGAGATGGGGAAATGACCAGTTGATGGAGCAGTCAGAAAACACACAACATTTATTAAGTTTGCTGTCTTTTGTTTTTGTTTTTTGGGGGCTTTTGTTTTTTTGAGGAAGATTAGCCCTGAGCTAACATCTGCTGCCAATTCTCCTCTTTTTGCTGAGGGAGACTGACCCTGAACTAACATCCATGCCCATTTTCCTCTATTTTATGTGAGATACCTGCCACAGCATGGCTTAACAAGCGGTGCCATGTCTGCATCCAGGATTTGAACTGGTGAACCCTGGGCCACCAAAGCGGAACATGTGCACTTAACCACTGTGCCACTGGGCCAGCCCCTAAGTTTGCTGTCTTTTATGGGCATGGTTCATGGCACCACAAAGCGATTACAATAGTAACATCACCAATCACTGATCATAGATCACCATAACAAATATACTAGTAATAAATGAAAGAGTTTTAAAAATTCTGAGAATTACCAAAATGTGACACAGAGACATGAAGCGAGCAAACGCTGTTGGAAAAATGGCATTGATAAACTTGTTTGATGCAAAGTGGCCACAAACCTTCAATTTGTAAGAAATACAGTATATGTGGAATGCAATAAAGTGAAGTGCAATAAAATGAGGTAAGCCTGTAGTGCTCTCACATTTGAACACTGTTTTCCTATTATTGCAGTCAAGGTCTCCCTCCTCTGAACCTCTGCCTTCCATGTCACTCCCGCCTCCCCACTGTATGAAATGTTTTCCTCTCTGAGATCTCTGAGGTTTCACACCGTTCAATTTTGATTCTGCTCCTGAAAGTTTTTCTTCAGAGTGAGTCTCTTCCTACTAAAAACATGTATTGATTGGATATTTCTGAGAATCTCGAGGGCTTAAGCTGCTTCCCATTATCTTTTTGCAGGACTTTTTCAAGTTCTGCTCGTTGTTCAGATTCTATTGCTTAGCACCAGGCCTTCTCCTTTTGAGAATCAGAGTCTAATGGCAGTTTCTGGGTTCCCTTTCTTATGGGCTCCATCAAATTTCCTTTTTGCTTCACCACTACAGCTGCACAGCTGCTGATCCAGTTCTGGATCCTGCTGCTATCACATGACTTATCTATGCCCATGCATTTTCCAGGGCCATGGAGATTCCTTGATATATGCTTTATTGAAGATATCACCTGTAGTTGGTTTTTCGTTTTATCTTGTTTTGTTTTGCTGTTGTGTGCTCATTTTCTTCTTTCACTATCACTTGTTTTTTGTTTGTTTGGTTTTTTTTGATGAGGAAGATTGTCGTCGAGCTAACATCTGTGCCAGTCTTCCTCTATTTTGTATGTGGGATGCCACCACAGTGTGGCTTGATGAGCTGTGTCTAGGTCAGCACCCAGGATGCAAACCTGCAAACCCCAGGCCACTGAAGCGGAGGGCACACACTTAACCACTATGCCACCTGGCTGGCCCCATGAGTATTGTTTTCTATGAGGGAAATTGGGGAGATTAATTTAGAAAATATTACCGTATTGTGATGTTCTTGCCATTAGAAATATCAGGTAATCTTTTAAAAGTATAAATCAGATCATATCAACACTAGCCCTACCTTCATCTCTGACCTCATCTCCAACCATTCTACCCCCCGATAGTTAATTTTTTTATTGGGTTCATAATAGTTTACATCAATGTGAGATTTCAGTTGTACAGTATTTCTTGACTGTCAGCACATAAGTGCTCCCCTTCACCTGCTGTGCCACCCCCCCCCCCAGCTCCCTTCCCCTGGTAACCAGTGAACTGTTTTCTTTGTCTCAGTACTTGTTTGTATTCCACATATGAGTGAAATCATCTGGTGTCTGTCTTTCTCAGACTGGCTTATTTCACTTAGAATAATTCCCTCTAGGTCCTTCCATGTTATTGCAAATGGGATGAATTTGTCTTTTTTTCTGGCTGAGTAGTATTCCATTGTGTATATATACCACATCTTCTTTATCCAGTCATGGGTCAATGGACACTTGGGTTGTTGCTGTGTCTTGGCTGTTGTGAATAGTGCTGCAATGAACATACGGGTGCATATGTTACTCTGGATTGTTGATTTCAAAGTGTTTGGATGGATACCCAGTAGTGGGATAGCTGGGTCATATGGTAGTTCTATTTTTAGTTTTTTTGAGGAATCTCCGTACTATTTTCCACAGTGGTTGCACCAGTTTGCACTCCAACCAGCAGTGTGTGAGGGTTCCCTTCTCCCCACACCCTCTCCAACATTTGTTATTTTTAGTCTTAGTGATTATAGCCATTTTCCTGATAGTTAATTTTATGTGTCAAGTTGACTGGACCATGGAGTTCCTGGATATTTGGTCAAATATTATTCTAGATGTTTCTATGAGAGTGTTTTTGCATGAGATTAACATTTAAATTGGTAGATGGAATAAAGCCAATTGCCCTCCCTAATGTGAGTGGGCCTCATCCGATCAACTGAAGGCCTAAATAGAAGCAAAAGGCTGACCCTCACACTGAATAAGAGAGAATTCTTTCTGCCTGACTCTGTTCAAACTGGGACATCAGCTTTTTTCCTGCCTTTGGACTCAACCTGAACCATTGGCTTCTTCTGGGTCTCAAGCCTTCTGGCCATCAGATTAGAACTACACCATTAATTCTCCTGGTTCTCAGGCCTTTGGATTCAGGCTGGAGCTACACCTCTCTCTCTCGTAATATCTCCCTGTCTCTCTCTTTCTGGAAAAGCCTCACTCATACACCACCCTCTCACCACTCTGTTGTAACCACAGTAGCCTTCTTATTGTTTGGAGTAGCTTTAGGGGATTTCCATATCTTCTTTCTTCTGCCTGCAATCACAATTCCTATCTCATTATTTTGCTTTACTTTCTTCATAAAACTTACCATCATCGGAAATTATACTATATTTGATTTGCCTGCCAATGTCTCCTTCACTGGAATGTAAACACCCTGTGGGTAAGACATTGCCTTTGGCACTGGGGAAACTTTGGCACCTAGGGCAGTGCACAGAAGGCATTTTATACATATTTGTGGAATCAATTTAGAATTTCTACTAGTATCAACATCACCACTAGAATCTTTGAAAGTGGAGAAATTCTTATTATCTAAAGAGGAAAGCAATGACCCAATAGACAAAAGTTATGATCTATACTAGAAGAAGTCACACATTTGCCCCCAATTTGTTTTCATCTTAACATGAAATTTTGACTTTTGCTGTTGTTCAGGTGTTTATATGGGTGATAAAGATAAGGGGCAAAGATGGGTAAAAAGAGATTGAACTACTTACTATTGGATACTTACTCTGACATTTCTTTGAAATGCTAATGATGCTGTGAATAACTATCAGATTGGAATTCACACATATTAGTTCTGTACTTTGGCATGAAATATCCACTTATCAAAAGAGAAGTGTGAAATTAAATGAGACAAGTTAAAGCAGTTTAATCTATATACTTTGTCTCAGTTTCATCTAAAGAAATAGTAAGAAAATGCAAAAATTCTTTCCAAAGTCAACTTTCAAAAATATACAAGCAGAAACAAAGGAGTAAATTCCATATGATTACCATGTCAAAATAACAATCTTTGAGTGCATAATACAATCAATTACTACTACGTTTCTTTGTAGAAATGAATCTTTCTAGGTTAAAAATTACTGTTGCAATAATAGAAACGTATTTAATGTGCTCTATGCTACAGGCATCGTTCTGACTGCTTTAGTGCTATTATTTCATTCAGTCTGCACTACACCTGTAGGTATATACTGTTACTATCATTGTGTCTAGATGTGAAAATATAGACATTGTCAGAATTTATTTTTAAGAATGTATTAATTCTTTAAAACTTGGAATACAGGCTGAATCAGTTATCTATTGCCACATATCAAACCACCCCAAAACTTAATGGCTTAAGATAATAGCCATTTATTTAGCTCGTGATTCTGGTAGGTATTTTCTTCTGGACTGGGCCAGCCTCAGCTAATTTTGGCTAAGTTTGCTCATGCATCTGTGGTCAGTTGTCAGGTTGGCCTGGGGTCAATTGGTCCTGGATAGCCTCACTCACACGTCTAGAAGTTGGCTGGCTACTGGCTGAGGTGTTAGGAGTGGCTGGTGTATTACCCATGCCTTTTTATTTTTGTTTGTTTGTTTGTTTTAATGTTTTGACATCTTTGGACCTTGCTGACCCTGAAGGGACTGCCTCTCCCAGGGTTAGGTAATTCCTAGAGATAGTAAATAACTGGCCTACAAACATACCTTTTGTATGCAAACCAGCCAATACCCCTACCACTTCTTTTATCAGGCTCTCACACTCTGGGCCTCTATCTACCTGCCTTCATCACACCAGGGCCAGATACCAGACAACTAGCAACAGTCCCTAGGCCCCAGAGCCTGCCAAAATGATTCATGCTAGCCAATCCTAAACCTACTTACCCTGTTTCACCCATTCCTGTGCACAGAAACTACAATAAAGGCTTTCGCTTCCTTTCCCCCACTCATTCTACTTCCTGACCACACCTGGTGCTTCCCTTGTGTCCCACCCGCATCACTGTAGCATAGCGTGCGCTCTCTTCTTGAGACCTGTAAGTATAACAATCTGTCTTTTCAGTGGCAACTGTCTCTTGATCTGTTAACCTCATCATACTTGAAAAATAATAAAACCTACAATTTCAAACAGCTGAGTAAGGTATCATTTTACCATCCAACAAGCCAGCCTGGGCTTGTTCACATGGCAGCAAGCTTCCAAGAGCAGCAAGAGAACAAGCCTCAGTGCACAAGTCCTTTTCAAGTCCCTGCTTACCTCACGTTTTCTATTCTTCCATTGACCAAAGCAAGGCATGTGGCCACACCCAGAGTCATGTGGGAGGAATGGATACAGGCTGAAATGTGGCTACAGGGAGCCGTTGCAGATTGGGGCGATCAATCCACCAAACAGGTATTTCAGGAGGTTTCATATCAACATCTCATTGACTTTGATTTGAATAATCCTTAAGGAGCTTGGCTACTGAAATAAGCAAGGAATATTTGCCTTTTCACAAGTCTTAGCCAAAATGTCATCAACTATCATGATGCTAAGAACTATTATTCAAAAAACTAAGCTTATAAGCTAATAACTAAATTCTCTTCTACTTAGGGAAGTGACTGCTGGTAACTAGAGGACTTGGGTGATAGAAAGCATTTTGGGGTTGTAATCATAGTCATTTTGGTCAAACCACAGAAGGGATGGTGACCTAATAATAGTATTCACAGAAAACTTTAAATAACATTATGTCCCTAAAACTTTCATTATCATGAACTTCTCAGAAACCGCTCAGTGGAGATTTACAGAATCTTTTTCCCACAATAGGCTGATTCTTTTTAATTTTCCTTTCAAACTCAAACCATTTAGCCTTCTTTAGCAGCTTTCAAAATAAATTTCTAAACTTCCTTATTTCAGAGTTCCTCTTTCCTTCTACATTATTTACCCATTGCTGTCATCCCATGCCAACTTGCTTATGTGGTAAAGCACTATGGGGGATCCAAATAGTCTAGGGAAAAAAAGAGAAAATAAATTGGAACAGAATGCCAGGTTTCATTCCCTCATAATATTAGCTTACCTCCATGGAGCAAAAAAAGTTTTAATCCACTTTTCCCAAATTCCAGAAACACTCATAAACAGGAGAAACATGTCCCTCCCCACAAAGAGCCTACTTACTTGTCCTGGAACTCCAGATTGTTCTTTTATCTTAATAGTAATATATTTTCCAGGCCAATGGATATGGGAATCTGATAGACCTTAGTGTGAATCTCAGCTTAACCACTTGCTAGCTGGGGAAACTTTATCAACTTGTCTAAGTGTTAATTTTGACTTCTAAAAAGATGGATATAATAGGCCATAAACTCTAGCCTTTAGAGCAAGTTCAAAGCTGCTTTGCCTCACCCTCCACCCGCTATTGTACCCTGAGAAGGGTCTCTGTTGTGAGGGGAGGACAAAATGGATAGGGGGACATTTTCTGTTTGGAAAAGTCAAACAGGAACTAGGGGGAGGTCTGGGGATATGCAAAGCCAGGAGCAAATCTTCTTCTATCAGCTCCAGGGGAGAGAACAGAATAGGGACCTGGGGCAAAACTTCAATAAAGTCAGTTTGTCTACAGTATTCTCTGGACAAATATCTATTGAGACTTCTTGTGGTTGCCAATTTGTTTAAATATGTGAATTCAATATTCTGGCCATATCTCTATCAGAAAATCATGATTATTATTAATCATTCCACAGGATTGTTATGAGGATCAAATGAGATACTATAAATATAACCCCTAATTCAGTGCCTAATAAATAGCACATACCTATTAAATGTTATTGTTAATTTATAAAAACTTTGGTGTTTGGCTTTATAACAATAACTAACTTCTGTAAAGTGTAAATCAGCAAGTCAACTTTAAAAAAGTTATTTTATTTTATTTTTTAAAGATTGGCACCTGGGCTAACAACTGTTGCCAATCTATTTTTTTTTTTTTCTGCTTTATCTCCCCAACCCCCCCTGTACACAGTTGTATATCTTAGTTGCACGTCCTTCTAGTTGTGGGATATGGGACACCGCCTCAACGTGGCGTGACGAGCGGTGCCATGTTCACGCCCAGGATCCGAACCCTGGGCAGCCGCAGCGGAGCGCGGGAACTTAACCACTCGGCCGCAGAGCCGGCCCAGCCATTGTATATATGTATACATACCACATCTTCTTTATCTGTTCATCTATCGATGGACTTTGGGTTGCTTTCGTATCTTGGCTATTGTAAATAATCCTGCAATGAACACACAGGTGCATGTATCTTTTCAAATTAGCATTTTTGTTTTCTTCAGATAAGTAGCCAGAAGTGGAATTGCTGAATCATATGGTAGTTCTATTTTTAATTTTTGGAGGAACCTCCATACTGTTTTCCATAGTGGCTGCACCAATTTACATTCCTACCAAGGTGTACAAGGGTTTCCTTTTCCCCACATCCTCACCAACAATTTTATTTATTGTCTTTTTGATAATAGCCCATTCTAACAAGTGTAAGGTGATATCCCTTTATAGTTTTGATTTGCATTTCTCTGATGACTATTCATGTTGAGCATCTTTTCATGTGTCTGTTGGCCATCTGTGTGTCTTCTTTTGAAAAGTGCCTATTGAGGTCTTCTGCCCATTTATTAATTGGATTGTTTGGGGTTTTTTTTTTTTTTTTTTGAGGAAGATTAGCCCTGAGCTAACATCTGCTGCCAATCCTCCTCTTTTTGCTGAGGAAGACTGGCCCTGAACTAACATCTGTGCTCATCTTCCTCTACTTTATATGTGGGATGCCTACCACAGCGTGGCTTGCCAAGCAGTACATAGGTCTGCAGCCGGGATCTGAACCAGTGAACCCCAGGCTGCCAAAGTGGAATGTGCAAACGTAACCACTGAGCCACTGGGCCGGCCCTGGATTGTTTGTTTTTTTGATATTGTGTGAATTCTTTATATATTTTGGATATTAACCCCTTATCAGATATATCATTTGCAAATGTCCTCTCCCATTCAATTGGCTGTCTTTTTGTTTCATTGATGCTTCCCTTCACTGTGCAAAAGCTTTTTAGTTTGATGCAATCTCATTTATTTATTTTTACTTTTGTTGTCTTTGCCTGAGAAGACAGATCCATAAAAATATTCCTAAGACCAATGTCAAATTGTTGACTGCCTATGTTTTTTTCTAGGAGTTTTATGGTTTCAGGTCTTACATTTAAGTCCTTAATCCATTTTGAGTTTATTTTTGTATATGATATAAAAAAGTCTTCTAGTTTCATTCTTTTGCATTTAGCTGTCTAGTTTTCCTAACACCATTTATTGAAGAGACTGTGTTTTCCCCATTGTATATTCTTGCCTCCTGTGTCATAGATTAATTGACCATATATGTGTGGGTTTATTTCTGAACTCTCTATTCTGTTCTATTGATCTATGTGTCTGTTTTTCTGCCAGTACTATACAGTTTTGATTACTATAGCTTTGTAGTATAGTTTGAAATCAGGGAGTGTGATACCTCTAGCTTTGTTCATCTTTCTTAAGGTTGCTTTGGCTATTCAGGGTCTTTTGTGGTTCCATACAAATTTTAGAATTATTTGTTCTAGTTTTGTGAAAAATGCCTTTAGTATTTTGATAGGGATTGCATTGAATCTGTATACTGCTTTGAGCAGTATGGACATTCAACAATATTAATTCTTCCAGTCCATGAACATATTGTATCTTTCCATTTACGTGTGTTGCCTTCAATTTCTTTCATCAATGTCTTATTGTTTTCAGGGTACAGGTTTTCAACCTCCTTGGCTAAATTCATTCCTGGGTGTTTTATTCTTTTTGGTGCAATTGTAAATGGGATTGATTCCTTAATGTCTCTTTCTGATTGTTTATTATTAGTGTATAGAAATGTAACAGATTTCTGTATATTGATTTTTTATCCTACAACTTTACTGAATTCATTTATTAGTTCTAATATTTTTTTGGTGGATTCTTTAGGGTTTTCTATATGCAGTATCATGTCATCTATGAATAGTGACAGTTTTACTTCTTTCTTTCCTTTTCCTTATTTCTGTATTTCTTTTCTTTATTTCTTTTTCTTGACTCATTGCTGTGGCTAGGACTTCCAATAGTATGTTGGATAAAAGGGGTGATCCCTTTTGTTCATCTTTGTCTTAATCCTGATCTTAAAGGAATAGTTTTAGCTTTTTGCTATTGAGTATGATGTTAGCTGTGGGTTTGTCATATATGGGCTTTATTATGTTGAGGTATTTTCCTCTATACCCACGTTGTTGAGAATTTTTATCATAAACTGATGTTGAATTTTGTCAAATGCTTTTTCTGCATCTATTGAGGTAATCACATGATTTTTACCCTTTGTTTTTTAAATGTAGTGTATCACATTGATTGATTTGCAGATATTGAACTATCCTTGTGTTCCTGGAACAAATTCCACTTGATCATGTTGTATGATCCTTTTAATGTATTGTTGAATTCTTTTTGTTTATATTTTGTTGAGGATTTTTGCATCTATGCATATTAGGAATATTGGCCTGTAATTTTCTTTTATTATAGTGTCTTTACCTGATTTTGGTGGCAGGGCAATGTTGTTCTTGTATAATCAGTTTGGAAGTGTTCTTTCCTCTTCAATTTTTGGGAATAATTTGAGAAGGATGGATAGTAACTCTTCTTTAAATGTTTTGTAGAATTCACTTGTGAAGCCATCTGGTCCTGAATTTTTGTTTATTGGGAGTTTTCTGATTACTGATTCAATTTCATTACTAGTAATTGGTCTGTTCCTATTTTTTTTCTGTTTCTTCCTGATTAAGTTGTGGAAGATTGGATGTTTCTAAAAATTTATCCATTTCTTCTAGGTTGTCCAATTTGTTGGCATATAATTGTTTATAGTAGTCTCTTATGATCCTTTGTATTTCTGTGCAGTTGGTTGTAACTTCTCTGCTTTCACTTCTGATTTTATTTATTCGAGCCCTCTCTCTTTCTCTTGATGAGTCTGGCTAAAAGTTTATCAATTTTGCTCATCTTTTCAAAGAATCAGCTCTTAGTTTCACTGATCTTTTCCATTGTTTTATTAGTCTCTAGTTCATTTATTTCCACTCTAATCTTTATTATATCCTTCTTTCTACTAACTTTAGGCTTTGTTTGTTCTTCTTTTTTTTAGTTCCTTTATGTGTAAGGTTGGATTGTTTGTTTGAGATTTTTCTTGTTTCTTGAGGTAGCCCTGTATTGCTATAAGCTTCCCTCTTAGAACTGTTTTTGCTGCATCCCATAGATTTTTAGAATGTTGTGTTTCCATTTTCATTTGTTTAGAAGTATTTTTTAATTTCCTCCTTGATTTCTTCATTGACCCATTGTTTGTTTAGTAACATGTTGTTTAGCCTCTAGGTATTTGTGTTTTTCCCAGTTTTCTTCTGGCAATTGATTTCTAGTGTCATACTCTTGTATCTAGTCGGAGAAGATGCTTGATATCATTTCAGTCTTCTTAAATTTATTGAGACTTGTTTTGTGGCCTACCATGTGATCTATCCTGGAGAACATTCCAGGTGCACTTGAAAAGTATGTGTATTCTTCTGTTTTTGGATGGAATGCTCTGTATACATCTATTAAGTCCATCTGCTCTAAAGTGTCATTTAAGGCCCATGTTTCTTTGATGATTTTATGTCTGGATGATCTATCTATTGATGTAAATGTGGTGTTGTAGTCCCCTGCTATTATTGTATTACTGTCAATTTCCCTGTTTCTGTCTATTAATATTTGCTTTATGTAATTAGGTGCTCCTATGTTAGGGACATAGATATTTACAAGTGTTGCATCCTCTTCTTGGATTTATTTCTTTATAATTATGCAATGCCCTTCTTTGTCTCTTGCTACAGTCTTTGTTTTAAAGTCTATTTTTCCTGATATATGTCTTGCTACCCAAGGTTTCCTTTTGTTTCTATTTCCATGGAATATCCTTTTCCATTCCTTCACTTTCAGTCTGTGTTTGTCTTTAGATCTGAAGTGAGTCTCTTTTAGGCAGTATATATACGTGTCTTGTTTTTTTTTTTAATTCAACCACCCTGTGTCTTTTGAATGGAGCATTTAGTCCATTTACATTTAAAGTAACTATTGATAAGTATGTGCTTATTGCCATTTTGTTCATTGTTTTCTGGTTGTTTTTGTAGTTTTTCTCTCTTCCTTTCTTCTTTTCTTGCTCTCTTCTGTTGTGATTTGATGACTTTCTTTAGTGTTATATTTATACTCATTTCTATATTTTTTGTTTATCTACTATAGGTTTTTAGTTTGTGGTTACAATGAGCTTCATATTTAACAATCTATGTATATAGTAGTCTATTTTAAGTTAATGGTCCCTTCAATTCAAGCACTTTCTTAAAGCATAACATTTTCACTTCTCTCACCCAAGTGTTATGTTTTTGACATCATATTTTACATTTTTTTATTTTGTGTATACCTTAACTAATTATTGTAGATGTAAATGATTTTACTACTTTTGTCTTTTAACCTTTAAACAAGCTATATAGATGCTTGATCCACGACCTTTGCTATAGGTTTGCCATTACCAGTGAGATTTTTTTTTCTCTTATAATTTTTATTATTTCTAGTTATGGCCTTTTTTCCCTCCATGAAAAGATGTCTGTTTAGCATTTCTTGTAAGGCTAGTTCAGTGATGATGAACTCCTTTAGCTTTTGCATGTCTGGGAAACTCTCTCTTCTTCAATTTTGAATGAAAACCTTGCCACGTTGAGTATTCTTGGTTGTAAGTTTTTTCTTTCAGCACTTTGAATATATCATGCCACTCCCTTCTTGCCTGTAAAGTTCCTACTGAAAAATCAGCTGATAGTGTTATGGGGGCTCCCTTTTACATAACTAATTGTTTTTCTCTTGCTGCTTTTCTCTCTTTATCTTAACTTTTGACATTTTAATTATTATAAGTCTTGGTGTGGGTCTCTTTGGGTTCATCTTATTTAGGACTCTCTGTATTTCCTGAACTTGGGAGTCTGTTTCCTTCACCAGATTGGGGAAGTTTCAGCCATGATTTCTTCAAGTAGGTTTTCTGCCCCTTTCTCTCTCTCTCTTCTCCCTCTGGGGCCCCTAATGCGAATTTTAGTATGCCTGATGTTGTCCCAGAGATACTTTAAGGTATTCTCATTTTTTTTAATTCTTTTTTTTTTTTTTTTGGCTGTTCTGATTGGATGATTTCCATTACCCTGTCTTCCAGATCACTGATCCATTCTTCTGCATCATTTAATCTGCTGTTGATTGCCTTTAGTGTATTTTTCACTTCAGTTATTGTATTCTTCAGCTCTCATTGATTCTTTTTCATATTTTCTACATTTTTGTTGAAGCTATCACTGCAGTCATCCATTGTTTTCCTGAGTTGGGTGATCATCTTTATGACCATTACTTAGAACTCTATCTGGTAGATTCCTTATCTTCACTTCATTTAGTTCTTTTTCTTAGGTTTTGTCTTCTTTTGTTTGGAATGTATTCCTTTGTTTCCTCATTTTGCCTAACTCTCTGTGTTTGTTTCTGTGGATCAGCTGTATCTCCCAGTCTTGAAGAGGTGGCCTTATGTAGAAGGTAACCTATAGGGCCTAGTAGTGCAATCCCCCTTGCTCACCAGACCCAGGTGCTCCAGGTGTGTCCTCTGTGTAGACTGCATGCACCTTCCTGTTGTGCCAGGGCCATGATTGCTGTGGGTGCACTGGTGTGTGGATCTGGTCCCCCGGAGCTGGAACCACCTAGTATGGGCTCTGGTGCCAGCCAGGGCCACTTACCAGGTGCAGCAGGGTGAGAGCCCCTTTCAGCAAGTCAGCTTTGGATTTGTTGTTATTATATACCACATTGGCTATATTTGACTTTTTCACAAGAGTGGGTTTATGGGCTAATTAGGTAATTAAATTTTTGATCTTGGCAAATATTTAGCTATATTAATTAAAATGACAAGTCAAAAAAGTAAACTGACTTCCTTTGCAAAGTTTTTTGGCCAGATTTTTACACAGTCTATCTTTAAAAGACAAATTAGGTCATAAAAAAGGTCATTTTAAAATCTCAAAGAATGTTTATATTTTATCTTAGAAAAAATTTTAAAGCAATAAAATTATCATTCTTTGGTTTCTTTTCTATATTACATTTTCAAAGATCTGAAAAAGTTCAAAAATAACTAATGCTATTTCAGAAAAGAAAGAAAAAGATAACTTTGTGTTAATAGCTCAACATCAACTTCTTATAAAAGAATCTTGCTTTTTAGTGATATATGGGTTGCATTATCTGCCTATGTTAAGTCTGAACAAATGCTTTTTGTCTAAATTATGTAATCTACATAGAATTATTCTTAATTTTATGTTTAAAGTAACACTATCAGGATTATTAATCTCAAATTATTTCTAATTATGCTTCATTTCAAGATTCTTTTTTAAATTTATTTGTTAGGAGAAGGGCAGAGGGATATCATTATTTATGATCTTGATTTACCTGCCTGATGTCCACTGCACAATGATTCATTTATTGCAAGCATTTGGATGTAGGTGTTTCACTTTAAGAAAATCCAATTTTTTTATCCAGTATAAAACATACTCCCTGGGGACAAGGGAGAAGGGTATGAAATTACTTAATTAATACCCAATTCATAACTTTGAAATGCACCCTAAGGTATATCAGGAAGATCTGGTTCAAACACACACACAGATACACAAACACACACAAATTCACTATATACATGGCACTCTGTAGAGTCATGGGTATTTCAAAAAGTCAAGATATCACTGTGTAGCAATAAATCAAATGTCTGGACATTGAACAAATTCAAAAGGCCACTGCTATTGTATCAAGGCTTTTGGAGTCTTTCATAAATAAGCATCCTGACATCTTCCCCTCTTTTGCAGATGACCTCTCTCAACAGGAGGACAATGATCCCCCAAAAGAATATGATCCTGGGCAATTTGCAGGCCTTCTCCATGGATCCTCTCCAGCCTGTGAGTCCCCGGAAAATCCATTTCATCTCTATGGGAAAAAAGATGAACGTGAAGAAGCACAAGATGAAGTCAGCTTGGCAAGTAGTCCTTTGCCTTCCAAGAAATCTCCAATGGAAAATAACTCAGAACCTTCGGTAAAGAAAATTAAACCCAAAGTGGTCAGTAGAACAATTTTTCACAAAAAAAGCAACCAACTCGAAAACCATACTATTGTTGGCACAAGAACAAGTAGGAGTGGATCCCGGAATGGGGACCAATGGATTGTGAACACGGGGGGATTTGTGGAGAGAGCCTGTACCCTGGGGAGAATAAGGTCATTGCCAAAAGCCCTGATCGACATGCATTTATCTAAAAGTGTCTCTAAATCAGATTCTGATCTCATTGCCTACCCTTCAAATGAGAAAACATCAAGAGTTAATAGGAGCGAATCTTCAACTGCTGAACATAGTTCTAAAGGAAATTCTGAAAGAACACCGTCCTTCACTTCCGAATGGGAAGAAGTAAGCTTTGTTCTTGTTCTTTATATAAGGCTTTAGAGTTGAGGGAGGTTTGGGGGAAGGATTTTCAGCCTTTCAAGTCTTTCAGAGGCAAAAAAATATCAACAAATGCATACAGCTCCAAGTGGAAGAGAAAGGTTCTAGGGGTAATACATGATAATTTCACAGCAAGCGTGAAAACACAGTTCCACACATGTGGAGAAATCTATTGTTTCCATAGAAATTGATATCAAGCAGAAGTAATAACTAGCTATGAGGTACAAGAGAATATTCACATTATGTCCTACCAAGCACTGCAGCTGACAAATTGAGGAAAATCTTTGTATTTTTGCTGCTCTGTATCATTTTGCTACTTGCTAAACTTTTTGTTAGCTCGTCTCCCTTTTTTAAAATAACTTATATTTTGAGAAGAGCTCCTTATAATCTTAACCTTAGTGGTAAACAGAATAGTCCTGGCTCTCTTCCAAGTACCATATAATAAACACAAATTACCTAATATTTCCCTTTTACAACTATCAGAGAGACATTAAAGAAAAAATGTGTTGGAGTCAAGTATCACCAATTTAAGCTCTACTTAAAGTCTTTAATTTCATAGAATTACTCAGAAAGTAAGTATACTGTAAGGTTATGAAATATCATCCTTTGTCCCAAGGAGGACTACGTCATAAAATAATGTTTCTTGCTTTTCCTTGAATTTCTGCAAAGCATCGACCACACTCGCTCTTGGCATTTCATTCTAACATGTCACATTTTGTCTCTCAAAAGACTGTGCCACTTGGATTAGGTTTTAAAGCACACTAGGTCACTGCAGTATTCTGAGAACTAGAAAGGGAAATGGTTCTGATATTGACATTCTGAATTGAGCTGTTTGGGAAAATCACTTATCTCTCTGCATCTGTTTCAGAGTGAACAAAATGGGACATTTAAGTAATACTCATCATCCTTTCTGAAACCTGCCATTTTACTAAGGTTGTTAAGATTATGAGGAGGGGGATTAAACCATAAACGGCTAAAGCTTAGATAGTGGTATCTTCCTATAGATTCCATACTAGTAGCTTGATAGTTTAATTGAATCTATCCATTGCTTATGTGTATTAACTCTGTGAATAACATCTGAAGTCCGTTTTGAACCAGGCAGGTTTAATTAACATTTAACTTATCTCTTAGAATTAAGTTGTTTCCATGCCTAGATTCTTGTGATTACATGCCACAAATCAGCCTGTGGCTGATCAAACCATTGAGTAAGAACTTGGTTCCCATGGCCCTGCCCACAAACTGAAACCTGCCCCTTCACCAGTCAGATGAGATGCATGCCTCAGACACAAGAGGAAGGATGCCCGAGAGGACAGACCTCATCACATGGGCTCATCCTCAACCTCTTGCCCTTCTGAGTTTAAAGAATACACAATTCCTAATTTACTGACCCATGTAGGTCCAAACAAAGTTTATTTTAGAAAATACAAAGAAAAGGTAACTGATTTTGGAAGTTTAAGAAAGGAAAACTTAGTTAATGTTTTTAGAAGCAATTCAAAAGATGTTTGCTTCCCTTTAAACCTTTGTCAGTCTCTTAACTGTACTATTTAGCAGTAATAGTATCAAGAATATATGCTTCTGGCATTTGAAAGTTATTTTAAAATGCAATGCTAAAAGTGAATGTAGTAATTCATTTATATGATTTTTGTTTTTCACAGATTGACAAAATAATGAGTTCCATAGATGTTGGAATTAACAGTGGACTTAAAGAAATAAATGGTGAGATCACAAGTAAGGAAACCTCTGCTCTACCTTGTAATGGATAAATGTGTTCAAGAACTAGCTAGAAAATGATGGTCTTTAGATAATTTCATGTTTTATCATAATAACAGCAGCTGCAAATTATTTCCTTCCTCTCATATCAAAGACCTGTGACCTCTAAACAACATCAATTCTAAGTACATTGATTTAGCAAAGTGAAAGATATTTTCCCATATGCTATTTCACCATGCCAGTTAACGTTAACGGAGTTTCAACTTTAAGAGCTAAGTATAAACACTTCAAAGTGTTTCAAATATGTTCAAAGTGTGGTGGAATATGATGACTTAATACACTACTATCTCTCGTTCAGTGAAATACCTCATTTCATCCTGGCCAAAGTGGTTAACAACTTCTCCAAGGTGTAAGCTCCAGTATGGCAAGAACTATGTGTTACTCATCTTCGTATATCCCAGAATACCTAGTAGAGTCTCACAAATAGTCAGTTTTGCAATCACTATTTAATATATTACCTTTTAATATAATACCCTTAATATATTACCTTTTCTTCCCTACAATTAAAGCTCAGAGTGGAAGGCCATTTGTACCTTTCTCTGAAGACTTTTTGCTTAATACTGATGGGTGATGCCATATAGCTAAACCTAAAAATAACAGTAATATTCATACTAAAGAAACTGCTCTTCTGGAAAGAGTCAAAGACCCAGCTCCATTTCTACCCTCCCACTACATAGTATTGTAACTGTAGATTAGATAGATCTATAAAATTTGAAGTTAAAACAGGTGATTTCTAAGCTCTCAGGAAACTCATGTTTAAGTTAGTAGCGATACTTGATGTTTCTGTAGAGATAATAAGAATAAAGTCTGTGAGAGAGAAGCCTTGATATATTATAGGGTAAACAGTTACGGGACTCTGTGGCCCTTTGACTAGTCACCAGGGGCTTTTAAACAGCACTCCAAGTGACTCTTAAGCACAGGAAAGTTGGAGACCAGTTCTCTTATGGTGCACTCGGCCTGGGTGGATAAGAAGTGACATGGAAATCCAGGCTTGCAGTCACTGAAGGGAATATTCAGGTCTAAATGAGACCCTTCTAGGGCTCACTTATTTCTCCTGTGCTAGAACAAGAACTTAAATTATTCTAATATGGCCGGCCCATATTAATTAAGCAATAATTTTTTTAAAAGTTAAATATTTTTTCTGAAATGTACATTTGTTTTAGATTTTAGAAACTAAAAATTTTTGAAAAATTGTGTGCATATGTTTAGTGATACAAGTATGATATTAGCTCTGTGGTAGCATGTGTAACCAGGTCTCTCACACAGAAATGCTGATAAATATTGAGGACTTTCCTGGTATCCAAAGAACTAGCGTAGGAATGTATGTTGCCACCTAGTTCTTTCAGGTATGCTAACAGAATAATTTCAAGAAAGTTGTAGGAATGCAGATTTTTGATTGATGTGACTATTGATTTTCTTATCAATAGTAAATTCCCTGATACTAAGGATGTTCAAGCAAAGACCTACAGCTTTTTTGTTGGGAGACTTAGGTGACGTTGAGCATTACTCTAATGTTCTAAAATTCTTTAAGCAGGTAGTACCACAGAATTGTAAAAATATCATAAATGTGATTATAGTGAAAATAAGGGAAATGTTAAAAATGCCACTCAGGCAAAGCTGCCTTTGAAAGGTATTTTAATGGTAAAGAAATCCACAGATTATTTTCCCTTAATTCTCCTCTTTTCACCTCTCATACCCGGATCCTACCCATTGCCTCTATTTACTATTTTTCTACAGTGACAATGAAAATGGAAGTAGAGACTCAGTCCTCAAAGCATCATTACTATTAACAAAGACTGGTTCTGTATGCGCCTTAATTTTCACCTCTTAATTACACAGTAATTATGAACATGTGGCATTCCCATTGGCTATTAGGCCATTTGTGAATTATGGCTCTACTGGGCTACAGGCTTTTCCCTCTCAAAGCTAGATAAAACTAGAGAGGTGATAAACAGTCCTACAAAGATGGCATTCCAGGAATAATGTATTGGGGTACTGAGTGTGGTCAGGAAATCACATGATGAAGTAAAAAATCAGAGAGATGTGAATTCAAATTTCAGCTCTGCTTTTACTAGCTGCTTGATCTCAGGCAACTCAGTTTTCTCATCAACAGAAATGGGGATATTAATATAGGATCTTTGTAGAGACATGAGCAATGGCATATATGTAGAGTCTGACACAAGTCGATATGTGTTACATTTTGGCTCCCCACTTGCCCTACCATGTGGGAGACGTTGTGTTTGACACTGTGGGCATACCAAGATAAAAACACATCAGCCCTTTCCATAAGAACCTTATGATGCACAACTAAAATATACAACTATGTACTGGGGGATTTGGGGAGAAAAAGCAAAAAAAAAAGAAAGAAAAAGATTGGCAACAGCTGTTAGCTCAGGTGCCAATCTTGAAAAAAAAAAAAGAACCTTATGATGTTAGCTAGTCTCACGGTCTTTGTGTTAAATTTGCTGTATTCTTTGAAATTGTTGTGATGTGTCAGTTGGAATACTGGTCATAACAAGCCCAATGGTTAATTGGTACCAGATAAGGTAGTTACTAAAAGAGAGCATAAAATTCCAGGGTACCCCAGCAAAAAAACCCAGAAAATTCCAGACTCTATCAATGTAAATAGTCTAAATTATTTTGAGATCATATTGGTCTATAACATTGTGTAAATTTCAGGTGTACATTATTATATTTCAGCTTCTGTGTAGACTGCGTGTTGACCACCAATAGTCTATTTTTATCCATCACCATATATATGTGCCTCTTTACTCCTTTCATTCTTCCCACTTCCCTTCCCGTCTGGTAACCACTAATCCATTCTCCATATCTATGTGTTTCTTTGCTTATCTTCCACATATGAGTGAAATCATATGATATTTGTCTTTCTCTGTCTGACTTATTTTGCTTGGCATAATACCATCAAGGTTCATCCATGTTGTTGAATATGGCACAATTTGTCCTTTTTTATGACTAATATTCCATTGTATATATACCACATCTTCTTTATCCATTCATCTGTTGATGGGTATTTGGGTTGCTTCCACATCTTGAATAATGCTGCGATGAACATAGGGCTGCATAAATCTCTGAATTGTTGATTTCATGTTCTTTGGATAAATACCCAGAAGTGGGATAGCTGAATCATATGGTGTTTCTATTTTTAATTTTTTGAGAAATCTCCGTACTGTTTTCCATAGTGGCTGTACCAGTTTTCACTCCCTCCAGATTGTATGAGGGTTCCCTTTTCTCCACATCCTCTCCGACACTTGTTATTTCTTGTGTTTTTAATAATAGCCATTCTGACAGGTATAAGGTGATATCTCATTGTAGTTTTGATTTGCATTTCCCTAATAATTAGTGATGCTGAACATCTTTTCTTGTGCCTGTTGGCTATCTGTATATCTTCTTTGGGAAATGTCTGTTCATATCCTCTGCCCATTTTTTGATCAGGTTGTTTGATTTTTTTGTTGTTGAGTTGTATGAGTTCTTTATATATTTTGGAAATTAACTCCTTGTCAGATACATGATTTGCAAATATTTTCTCCCAGTTAATGAGTTGTCTTTTCATTTTTTTTTTTTGATGGCTTCCTTTGCCATGTAGAAGATTTTTAGTCTGATGTAGTCTCATTTGTTTATTTTGCTTGTTTGTTTCTTTTGCCTGAGGAGACATGGTATTCAAAAAGATACTGAGACCGATGCCAAAAAGCATACTGCCTATGTTTTCTTCTACAAGTTTTATGGTTTCAGATTTTACATTAAAATCTTTAATCCTTTTTGAGTTAATTTTTGTGTATGGCATAAGGTAATGGTCTACTTTCATTCTTTTGCATGTGATTGTCCAGTTTTCCCAACACCTAAATGGTCTAAATTATTTTTATGAAATCTGAGTATCCTCTTTTTTCTTGATAGTGGGAAAGATGTGCAATGAAATTAATGGAAGGTAATTTTAGAATAAGCAAGAGGAAATACTACTTTACCTAGGAGATATTGTCAGTCTCTAGACTTTTGCTGTGGAAGGCCACTGAGCCCATCACTATGTCTGGCTTTAATAGAGCTGCATAGTTTCTTGAGCATTTATGGTGATTGTTGCTAAAAAACCTCCAAAGATGATTGAGAGAATAAAATCATAACCAATAGAGATACATGAAGGATCAGGGTCAGCAATAAATTTTCCATGTCTTGCCCATTTTGTTTCAAAGTTTTTGTTTGCCCTTACCCCCACCTGCATATGTGAATTTTAGGAATTCTGTAAACAAAATATTTATTGGACCAGGAAGATTTGGAACACGCTCATCGTCACTCTCCTATCAATATGAACCAGCTCAAAGTTTGAGCAGTCTCTATGAACTAGTTCCACTCACAGAAACCACTTTCCTCTTTTTTAAAAAAAGATTTCCTCAGCAATTACATGGTAGTTTGAAACTTATCAAGAAACCTCAACTGTCCAGGACTAAGACAAATAAAAGTAAATAAAATTTACTGCATTAATTTTAAGTCAGTCCCTTAGGTTCTCACTCAGAATAATATTAATGCATAATTTTTGCAAACGTAACTTCTGGTTTCCCACTGGAAACCAGATTTAAATGCCAAACAAGTTGGCCCTGTCAGTATAATTCGTTATATTGAATACCTCATATTATGTAGAATATCCTGTTCTTTGGTGATGCTAGGTATGTGATATGATAGTAAATTTTATATCTTCATGTACTCCCATGTATAGGATTTTTCAGAGAACAAGTTTTGAAGTTAGATAGACTTGGTTTCAGATCCCAGCTTTGCAATTCACTGGCTTTGTGACCTCTTTGATGCTTCCTCCTCTATAAATTCAGAGTTTGCACAATCACCTCATAAGACTTCTATAAGATTAAATTATATACTTGTACTACTATAACCTAGAACATTCCAGGTGATCAATAAATAAAAATTCTCTTGCCTTCTTATCCAAGTATGCATGACTTACCTTTCCAATTAGAGTGTTTGCTACACAGGAAAATACTTGGGAAATCTTGCTTATCTTTTCGATCAGTGAGGATTGTAGTTGAGATAACTACTCATATTCTAATTGCTTTCATGTGGAGTCTTTCTTCCACATGAAGTTTTATTTCTTAACCACTGTCCTTGTATTACAAGGAAGCACTTTCAAGTTAGGACATTTACCATATTCATTGGAACTCCTTCAAATTGCCACATTTCTAGGAATCTGGTTGATAACCTTCTTGATGAAATTGAGGATCACTTAAGTAAACTGGAGGCAGTAAGTGGCTCCACAGGACTTGCTTATCATTACACAAGAGCAAATATGCAGAGTAATCAAGCGCCCAAACTTTACAGTACAGGGGTGGCAGATAATCTTATAAACACCTTCTATTGCTAAACTGGCTTTAATAATTTCCTGCTACACTAAACAGATTTCAGGTGTATGGACTGTATTAGATTAATCTCAAGTACATGAATATAAAAAATAGTATTTATTTAAAAAGCATTTTTTAAGGCTGGGATTTTTTCAAATGTTTAAGGTTAAATTGTATTCAAAGACAAATGAATTTTTGAAGGATTTCATCATAGACTACACTGTCTATATTGGATAGATAATGTGTAATTCTTAAGCCATTTGCTGAAAAATACATAGCTCTGAAAGCAGTAGCTAACGTTAATCCCACAACCCCACTTTCTAAGCTTTTGCTCTGCTACCTCCAAGAGTCTGAGGGCCATGTTACAGTTCAGAGTCCTTCATAGCTGTAGAGACCCTCCTCAGAAAGTTTCTAAGAATTAAGGCAGAGTAAGTGTTTTCTTTTCTCGTGATCTAAGCTCCACCTTCTCCCATGTCTACAGGAACAGGAAGAGCTCACATGGCCCTTTCCCCAAAGAGGATCTCTTTCTGTGCACATATCTCCACAGCTCCAGAAGCTGCTTCTCCCTGATGTCTTGGAGCTTCCAGCCCCCTAATATTTGTCCACATAGCTCTAGATCTGCATCAGGAGGTATTTTACTACAGATGCAGCTGATAACTGTCCTCCCGCTGAGGTTGCTGATGGCAATATCATTCCTCAAACTCTAGCAGAGCACTTTAAAAAATGTATTTACAATTTCCCAGAGTTACCCTTTCAGAGACATGACAAAGAGGAAAGAAGCTAAAATGTATTCCATTCTTACCATGCATCAGATACTGTGCAATTTACTCCTGCAAACGTTTTTGCATTCAGTTCTCAAAATAACTCAGTGAGGCCTTATTATACCCATTTTATAGATGAAGAAAGGCTCAGAAAAGTTAAGTAACATGTTGAAGTCTACTGTTGCAAAAGTAGATTTTTTCCTTCCTGAAGGACATACTCCTTTCAATAAAATATGCTGCCTACAAAGAACAGCAGAAGCCAGCCCTTGACTTCTTTCTCTTTTGTTCAAATCATACTCCTATGCACTATAAGGAGCCATCTGAGGATGTTTAGGTGTAGAACCGACCACTTCCTCTTAGTAAAGCCTAAATATTGATATGGAAGCCTTTAGCTCAAACCCCAAAGCACAGGCCACATGGTTATGTATTTAAATGAATCACAGCCCCGAATATCTTCTACCTCCCAATAGTGAATGCATATGCTAATAATGACCTGGGTTTCATTTATTTTCAGAGAAAGAATTTTCCTTGCCTCCAGTAATATTCTTTTTTCCATGAACTGTTAAATTGCACATAAAAGCCTCTCTGTGAAATGCTTTGCAACAGGCATAATTTATTTTTGAGTTTTATTTCTTTCTACAGTACTATTTTTAATAGAACCAACTGGGGAAGGTGGTAGTAGAATGTGTTAGCACACAAGCACACTATTTTGTCTAAATCAAGAGAGGACTTATTTTTATTATTATTTTATGTAACACTTCACTGAGTGACAGTTTTTTTTTTTTTTCAGATAGGTTAAATCTAAGAAATCCCTTAATAATAGAATACCTAGTAGAAATGTGAATTACACTAATCATTAGGCTAGCATGAGTTAACTAATCTTTATCAAGAGATAGTGTTTATTAATCAACCAATCCAACTGTGTTCTTAACCCAATAGATGCTAAAATGTATTTAACACAATTCATTCCAAATAGTCGTTAAAAACTAAAATAACCTACATAATACAGATTTTGATCACTAGAATATGGCTGAGATTCTCCGGCTTTGAAATTAAAAGTAATATTCACATATGAAATTAGATTTCTCTTAAGTATGAAATAGTTGAGTATTATTCTGTGGCGTGATACTTGCCTGTGATGTATCAATAGTGAGAACTGGTACACTGTTTTCAATTCAACAAAATATTTAACCTTCTAGAAGAGGCCTAAAGAAGTGAGCAAGTACAATCTTCCACTTGTACTGGAGTACTTTCCATAACATCTTTCGTATATGATTAACTAGCATCAACCAACATCCGTTTCCGTATTTCTCATGATGATAAGCTGTATCCAGAGACAGTATGTTCTATCACTGGGAAGTGTAAATTCTTAAGAACTTACTTTTTTGAGTCAAAAATATGTCACCTACAGAGTCATAGCTTTGAATACCCACTCTAATCATTACTAGCAGTGTGACCTTGAGAAAATCATTTCATCAGCCTAAGCCTCACTTCTTCACATGGAAAACAGCTATAACAAATAACACCTACCTCCCTCCAACATCATTGGGAAGATCTAACAGATTACTACATGAGAAAGTAGTCAGCTACATTCCTAGTACATAAGAGACCATAAGAGATGACATCTCCCTTCTTTGACTTCTCTTTTCCCTTCTATCAATTTTTCTCTTAAAAAAACTTCTGGAGAAACAAAGGATGGATAATGGCCTATTATTTCTATTCTATGTAAGTATCTTCAGGATATGGATGATATTTTTTATATACCCCTTGCACATTCACCATAGAGCTAAAAAACCAGTTGCAAATAGTCTTCTTTGTAGATACTTTTAGAATATTGGTTGTGGGCCGGCCGGGTGGTGCAGCAGTTAAGTTCGCACGTTCCACTTCTCAGTGGCCCAGGGTTCGCTGGTTCAGATCCCGGGTGCGGACATGGCACCACTTGGCAAAAGCCATGCTGTGGTAGGCATCCCATATATAAAGGAGAGGAAAACGATCATGAATGTTAGCTCAGGGCCAGTCTTCCTCAGCAAAAAGAGGAGGATTGGCAGCAGTTAGCTCAGGGCTAATCTTCCTCAAAAAAATAAAAAATAAAATAAATTTAAAAAAATATTAGCTGAATAACTTCTATATATATATTTCAGTGCATTTTACAAAATCCAGCATTAACGTCCTCATACTGGTAAGAGATTAGGAAGTAAAAATAATTAGGAATAATTTGAAATATAGGTAATAGACCTTCATAAGTTTTGGATCATCATAGTGATTGCTTTTAGATACAAATTTGTTTTCCTAAAATATAATGGAGAATTAAGTGATAAACAAGGGCCACTTACTCATGAGAAAAACTTTATAACTTATACTCATTGTTTCTATGATACACTGTCTTAATAACAAAAGGCTTTTCATCTCCTAGGATTTTGGATACTCCAGAATAAACTTCTAGAGAATTAGGAAATGAAATGTTTTATAAATTTATGAACAAGAGTACCCGGAAATATCATTTATAGGAATGTATTCTAAAGAAGCAACAGGACAAGAGCAAAACATGTGTTTATAAAGATGTTCATTTCAGCATTTTTTATGATTATTAAAAAGTAGAATCAAACCAAATGACCATAAGTAGAAAATTTGTAAAATGATTTGCTGTAATTCCCTCTGATGAAATGTTAAATATCTAATCAAAAATGATATTGTATCAGGACTGGCCCAGTGGCCTAGCAGTTAAGTTCACACACTCTGCTTCTGCGGCCTGGGGCTCGCTGGTTTGGATGCTGGGTGTGGACCTATGCACCACTTATCAAGTCATACCGCGGTGTCATCCCACATATAAAATAGAGGGAGATGGGCACAGAAGTTAGCTCAGGGCCAGTCTTTCTCAGCAAAAGGAGGAGGATCAGCAGTGGATATTAGCTCAGGGCTGATCTTCCTCAAAAAAAAAAAAAAATGCACATGCATGAAAAAGTTCTGGAAGGACATGTGCAAAAAGGTTACTGTGGATATCTCTGGGTAAGATTAGCAATGATTTTTATTTTCTGCTTTCCTAAATTTCTTGAAAATTGTGCAATGAGTATACATTACTTTTATTTTCATTGTCTACACCATTCAATAAAAAAAGTATATGCCAATTTAGTAGGCAAATATAATGGTAAACAAATAAATAATTTATACATAGACAAATATACAAACACCTATGTATAAACATTCATATGTGAAACATAAAATGTTATAGCTATCAATGCTGACAATTAAAGTTTTGCCAAGTGAACACTGTTAGTGAATATGTGATTGTCTTTTTTATGAATTTTGAGCTAAAATGGGTTTCAGTGGTTTCAGAAAAAGGATTCATTTGACTTGGTTTTTTGGGTTTTGGGAGGTTTTTTTAGTGAGGGAGATTTGCCCCAAGTTAAAAATCTGTTGCCAAACTTCTTCTTTTTTTCCTTGAGGAAGATTAGCCCTGAGCTAACATCTGTGCTGATCTTCCTCTATTTTGTGTGTGGGTCCCCACCTTGGCATAGTTGACAAGTGGTGTAGGTCAGTGCCCGAGATCCGAACCCGCAAACCCTGGGCACCAAAGTGGAGCGTACCCAACTTAACCACTATGCCATGGGGCTGGCCCTTCATTTGACTTATTTTTATTTTTTATGTTACTGCAAAAACTATTTTAAAATAGCTACACAAATTTATAAAACAACCATAACCCAGCCCCAGATCAAAATTTTTTTCTTTTGTCCGTGGTTTGGTGTATATGGATATTCTAATGATCTTCTAGTCTTTGTCTAGGAGAACATTCAATTTCTATCTATTAATAATAACTTTACAGGTAGAATTTTGCACTCTTCATTTTCACATCCCATTTCACAAAATTCTATTTTGTCAAATTTTTTTCTTATCCTCTTGCTTTATCCCTCCTGTGAATAGCCATTGTTAGTCTGGTATATATGCTTCCATTCTTTTCTCCAATTTCCTGCAATCATAGATGGATGAGAGATGATAGATAGGTAGATGTTATGTCTTAAAAACATGAAATCATGCTATATAAATTTATCTGAAACTTGTTCTTCTCATTTAACAATGAACCATAACTTCACTTTATATTTATCATCAGTGAAGCAAATAACCTATGAAACAAAATTGCACTCATGAAGTTCACCATCAGAGAGGAAAAGAATTCTGATCTGATGGCTCCTCCCACCTCTGCACTAACTTGCTGTGTGACTTGGAAAGCAACATCTCAAAATGAGCCTCAGTCTCCTCATTTGAAAATGCAAAGGTAGGACTAGATCTTTTCCAACTCTGAAGTTCTATGACTCATACTTTTATCTTTCATTTTATGGGTTATGCTTTGGCAGAATGTCCTTCTTTAAAACTTTCCTCTTCTTTATCTCTTAAGGACAAATGACTAATAAATCTCAAGTATGTGTATTTCAACTAAGTTCTTCCAGGAATGTTGCCAGATCTTCATTTTTAAAATGCTTTTTAAATCTATTAATATAATAAATGCATAATTTAATTGATATATGTCTGTAAGATAGATGAGTTCTCTGTTTTTACATGCAAAAGTGACTTTCTCCTAAGAATCTCAGCTCTTTCAATAAACCTCATCTTATGCTGATTCGTAAGAGACTTAAGTGACTAGCTGAAATCATGTGCACATTAGTGATATGAATGGGAATAAATGCAGAATTTTTGATATTGTAGTTTGCCTGCTTCTTGAATCCACTAAGCTTCTTATAAGAAATTTTATGGTGAAAAAGTAGTTAGCATTTCAATAGGGTATACTTTTCAGTAGGTTGCATGTACTGACCAAGTGGTATAATTGCCCCTTTTTTATCCACTGACTTAGCTTGACTAAACAGTAGAGGGCATCTCCCCTCCCCAGAGGTTCCTGAACTTTGGCTTGCCCCCAAATCTGAGCAAGCTCTAAAGAGCGGAACATCTCTCCTTAACAGTTCTTTGTGAATCAGCTGACCACAGAGAGAAACATTTCCTATTATACCATCCAGATCATGCCATCTGCTCAGCTCCACCCACTTGCTCCATTTCCCCTCAAAGTTCCTGCTAGTCCTGCTTACCCATCTCTGTAAATGAAAAACCATTCTCTTACTTTGAGATGCCTGGAAATCTGAGGGAGGAGCATTCACCCCTTTGTAACAGTCTTTTTAAGTCCCTCATTGCCTAAGTCTGGATTTGTTTTTATTTGACAGTACTAAAAATTTCTTAGGCCTTTTTGGTTCACCTTTTACCTTCTAAGTCAGATCTCCTTTCCTCCTTTAGTATTAATCAGACCATAAGGGCCATTTCCCCAGTGTTGTTCCCCAAAGACTATACTAACTTATTTTCTCTGTGTAGCCATTATTTTCAAAAATGTATGCATGTTTGTATGCATGTGTGTGTGACGTGTGGATTATATTCCTACAAAAATCAGAACTGTAAATATGAAAATTATATATGTAAGATATATACAGATTGATTTCTGTATCAACCAAGAATTTCCTTAGAAAATTCCAATATTACTTCTTTGTATCATGCCAAATGTGCATAATTATAAAATGTAAGTGAAACACTGAGGCTTATTGTTTTTGACAAAAGTGTAACATATAATCCCAAATACCTTATCGCCTACTGCTGCTGACATATGAAATGCTTGTGATAGTGACACTGAGCCTTAATCATAGGAATAAAGGAAGAATTTCCTTCTCTTTTTCAAGGCTGAAAAATATTCCATCGTATGTATGTAACACATTTTCTTTATCCATTCATCCATTGACAGACATTTAAGTTGTTTTCATATCTTCACTATTGTGAATAATGCTGCAGTGAACGTGGGAGTGGTGATATCTCTTTGAGATCCTGACTTCAGTTCTTTTGTATATATACTCAGCAATGGGATAACTAGATCATGTGATAGTTCTATTTTTAATTTCTGAGGAACTTCCATACTTTTTTCCATAGCGGCTGCGCGATTTTACATTTCCACTAACAGTCTACAGGGTTCCAATTTCTTCATTCTTTGTCAACACTTCTTATCTTTTATTTTTTTGATAATAGCCATCCTAATGGGTGTGAGGTGATATTTCATTGTGGTTTTGATTTGCATCTCCCTGATGATAATTGATGCTGAGCATCTTTTCGTATACCGGTTGGCCTGGATGACATTATGCTAAGTGAAATAAGCCAGTCACAGAAGGACAAATACAGCGTGATTCCACTTATATGACATCTTAGACCATTCTGGCTGCTCTAACAGAATACCATAGACTTGGTGGCTTATAAACAACAGCAATTTATTTCTCACAGTTTTGGGGGCTGGGAAGCTCAAGATCAAGGTGTCCGCAGATTTGGTATCTGGTAAGAACCTGCTTCCTGGTTCATAGAGTGTCGCCTTTTTGCTGTGTCCTCACATGGCAGAAGCAGGTAAGGGAGCTCTTTGGGATCTCTTTTGTGAGGGCTCTGCCCTCGTGATCTAATCACCTCCCAAAAGCTCCACCTCCCAATACCATCACGCAAGATTAAATTTCAACGTATGAATTTTGGAAGGCCACAAACATTCAGTCTATAGCATATGAGGTATCTAAAATAGTCAAACTCATAGTAAAAGAGAGCAGAATGGTGGCTGCCGGTGGTTGCAGGGAGGAAGAAATGGGGAGTTGCTGTTCAATAAGTATAAAATTTCAGTTACGCAAGATATGTAAGTTCCAAAGATCTACTGTAACATGTTGTGCCTATAGTTAACAATACTATATTATGCACTTAAAAATTTTTTAACAGAGGGTAGGTCTCAAGTTAGGTGTTCTTACCACAACAAAAGACAAAAACAAAGAATAAAAGAAAGAAAATAAGACTCTATTACCCTACGCATTCAAAACAAAAATTTCTTCTATGTGAGCTTCTGAAGCATTTAAATAACCCATTGGCACCTGGTATACTTTTGTTATTTTTTTCAATGGAGTAAGTGCTCATATTCTTACTGGTGTTACTTAGAGTGAAACTCTATATATTTATACTCTGCCTATCTTCAAAAAAGACTTGAGAAGGCTTAAAATAAAAGATATAATTACAGTAAAATAAAACCCCATTAAAACAATAGTAAAAGATATGAACCAGATAGTTTAAAAGAGAAAAATGTTTTTAGGGAGAAAAAGAAAAAAAAATATTCCAGAAAGCTTAAATTATGGAAAATACTGCAACTAAGCCTACAACTTGACTCTGAGCTTGGCAACCAAGACAAAAGCGGGCTACAGACCTGTCATTATAAGGGAAATATTATCAAAGCATGTAGAGAAAGGAACTCTTTCCTACCTTAAAACTCTAGAAGGAATTTTCCTCATGGGTCATTTTATAAAAGACATATAACTAGATTAGGAACAATGCTTTCATTAGAATGCAGTGGAAAGGAAGAATATTCTGCCTATGACTTGAACACAGGAGTACAGTGATAAGGTAGAGCCTCTGTAAAGACCTTTCTACTTGGACTTCTAGCTTTCTCCATGATATAAACAAGCATTGGTTCTAAAACATCAGCGTCATTTTTCCTCACCCTTTCAAAAAAGGATCTCTTTATTTAATCTGTTCTGTGTAACAATGACTCAAGTACCAGGATTTCAGGGGGTACTTAATAAAATTGCAAGCACTATCTAAAGTTTTATGTGACAATGAGATTGGGGAGCTACTTATCATATGTGAACGAGTATGAAATATGGCACCAGGAAATGTGAGTTATAGTCCCAGTTCCATCCCTTACTTGCTGTGTAAACTTGGACAAGTGACTTCATCATTCTGTCCCTTCATTTCCTTATTCTTTAAAATGAGAATCATAATAAATTTCTTACTTCTGATATAATTAAACAAGATAATTCATATGAAAGCATTGACAAACTGTAAAGGTCTGTTAATTATTATTATGTTAGCTTTCCAGAAAGCTCTTTACTTTTAAATTAGAGGTCATTGTGTTCATTTTTCTCTCCAGGCAATTAAATGCTGTTTATAAGCACTCATTAAAATTGCTGCTTTGTATCCACACGTAGAAAATTCACCCCAGGAAGGTTTCTAAAAAAAAAAAACAAGTAAGCTTTTCTACTAGTGACCAGTAAAGTAGAATTTCCAGTTCACTTTTCTATATTAAAAAAAAATTTGTTGGGGCTGGCCCCGTGGCCGAGTGGTTAAGTTCGCGCGCTCCGCTGCAGGCGGCCCAGTGTTTCGTTGGTTCGAATCCTGGGTGCGGACATGGCACTGCTCATCAGACCACGCTGAGGCAGCGTCCCGCATGCCACAACTAGAAGAACCCACAACGAAGAATACACAACTATGTACCGGGGGGCTTTGGGGAGAAAAAGGAAAAAATAAAATCTTTAAAAAAAAAAAAAAATTTGTTTATGAACAAAATAAATAAGTCCATGTACGGTTACAGCATTGTAACCTACAATCAAACTCCTCAACAAGTTTGACAAAGTAGACAGTAAATTATTTAAAAAATGATTATGCTAACAACTGGCTGGTTCAGTATATATTTAATATGGCGTTTAGGGAGCATGGAGGCAGACAGGCCAGCTATGCTGCTGTCACAGTCATCTAGACCCAAGGGAGACCAACAACCTAGACTTCATTCGTAGTTGTAGGAAAAGGGAAAGGAGTGTCTGTGAGAGAATGTCCATCATTTGCTGATGTTTAACTCTTTCTGAGTCATCAATCACTTTGCGAGTCTGATGGAAACTTTGAGGTTCTCCAAGGAAAAATGCAAATACACTTTAAAAGAAAATATGTCGGGGCTGGGCCCGTGGCCAAGTGGTTAAGTTTGCGTGCTCCGCTGCGGCAGCCCAGGGTTTCTCTGGTTCCGATCCTGGATGCAGACATGGCACCGCTCATCAAGCCACGTTGAGGCAGCATCCCACATGCCACAGCTAGAAGCACCCACAACTAAAATATACAACTATGTGCTGGGGGAATTTGGGAAGAAAAAGCAGGAAAAAAAAGGAAGATTGGCAACACTTGTTAGCACAGGTGCCAATCTTTTAAAAAAAAAAAAAGAATATTTTCTTTTCAATCCCTCCTACATATATATGTATATGTATGTGTGTATTGATACGTGTGTGCACACACACACATCCGTTTGAGGGAGGAAAAATGCTGGTAGGCAAAGAAAATATGAGCATTCATGAAGAATTATCCATTTTAAAAAGGTTTTCCAAACTTCTGAGACTTTGGATTTCTGCAGTTGAAAGTTTTCATACCCGTGATTAGTGCTAAAAATATTAGCAAAGTCTCTCAAAGATAGATATAGAGACTCTGTTCCATTTGGGAAGGTCTGAGCATGAGATCAACGATAGTTCATGTCTTAAATAAACATCAGCCATAGTCTAGATTTGGAAAAGGATTAAATGGAACATTTCCAATTATGAGATGTCAAATAAGAGAATTTTAGTGCGCTTAGGTTTGGGATTTCTAATACAAATTTGGGTTAAGATGTATTTTATCTGTTCATGTATTCCTGAATCAAATGTAGTTTTGTGCATATTTTGGGTATGGTGATACACAGGCATGGTGATATGCCAGGCTCGTCCACATTCTTGTG